>NW_028185039.1:4739190-4792536 GCF_003343005.1 Rhea americana | reverse complement strand
CGGCCCTTCGCGCCCGCCGAGCCCGCGTCCACGCGTGCCGGCTCCGCCTGCCGAGGGTCTTTGTGGCCTGGCCCCCGCGGGGGGAGYGAGGCCGAGGCGGCAGCGAGCCGCTGTTTGCCCGGGGAAGGGCGCCGCGCGGGAAACTCTCCACGTTTAGCCCRCGAGTCAACAGCATGAAAAAGCGCAAGCCGGGTTTACTACCGCTCTGCCCGCCGGTCAGCRTCGAAACGGGCTAGGAAGGAAGTAGTAAATCCAAAAACGAGGGCTTATTTCTGTGAAATTATAAAGCCAAGGTTCAGGGCGCTGCCGCCGGTGCCCCCGAGGCGCCCTGGGTGCGTRCGTTGGCAGGAGCGAGGTACGCCGCTCCGGCGCGGGGCTAGGCGCGCACGCGGCGGCGAGGTGGCAACGCGCCGGGGGAGCTGGGGCGCCGGGCGGCTCTGCAGCAGTCCCTCGGCATTGGCGTGCTTCGGTGGGTAGTCTCGCGGGGAGTTGYAGGGGATTTACGCCGAGGTGGCTGGGCTACGCTGGTGGCGTCCTGCGCTTCASGAGGAAGGTGCTGCTGCCTGTTCGCGGGCTGGGTAAAGGATGGCGTATTGATGTGCTCAGGGGGGTCGTGGCTTAGTAATGAGCTGGATCCTTGATAACAGGGTTTTCTTTCAGCAGAAAACAAGACTTTGATTCAGCAGAAATGTATAGGACTGAGTGCACAACTCAGCCCTGAGTCCTGAACGATTTAGACTGGCTTCTGTGGCTGCCAGAGCGGGCCGTGAGGTGCGTATGTAGTTAACCTATGTGACTGCTCAGTGAAACGGTTCTAGTGGTATACACACAAGAATATACTAGRTGGTTTACAAAACTAAGCAAAGATGTGACCCTTGCACTCTGAAAACACCTGACCGTTTAGTATAAATAACAAAATAGCATAAAAAATGTATTACAGATGGGAAGGTACCATCAGGGCAAGTGTTGTAACAGATCATCAGGTTACTAAGCAAAGACATGCATCTCTGTGTTTCCATGATTTTGTGTGAAAAGTAGCTTAGCTTCTGTTTTATAACACAAACAAGGAGCAGACAAGGCTCTGATCCTGCAAAGACCTGAGGAAGTTACTTTACCAAGAGACTTAAGTGAGTTTATTCACGTGCTTAAATCTTTGCTAGAAGAGGACTTTGTGARCTATATCTGAATTGCTGTCAGGTTGTACAGGTTAAACATGCTGGAAAAACATGCATCCTTCCTCTGCTTTTTCTAGATGTAAATGTAGACTAAAAGACAGAGTTTGCTATTATGGTCTTTAAGTTGGACGTGTTCCTTTTAAAAAGAAATCTTTTGAAACAGTTCTTTCAAATACCTGACAGAATTAAATTACATAAAACACTGGCAGGACGTGTAAAGTACAAAGCTCTGTGAATTCAACTGTGCCTGTTTCTTCTAAATTTGCATCCTAAATGTTTTTGTCTTGTTATTTTAAAAAGTGTAATTTCTGATGTTCCTGCAAGAGAGCTGATGAGGAAAGAGAGCTTTTATTGGCTACTGAGCGAGCAGGGGTAGTTCCTGGAATCCTTTCTCAGGCAGCGTAAACACATCGGGAGGGCTGAAAGCATGACTCACCATTTCAAATCTGAGCGAAGTTTATCAGCAAAGAAACGTGCAAAAGAAGGAGATGATGGTGGAGCAGTGGCTCGGCACTGCTACAGTGGTGCCTAAAAAGCCTGACACGCTCCGTTTGCAGCACCCTGGCTCTGTCAACTGACTGATTAACRAAAGTGAGATTCCATAGAAGTTAGAGGCTAGGAAAACGTCTCYGTCATCCATTTTCTATTGTGTTTCTGCCCCTGTTCTCTCTGGCCTAGTTTTAAACATCCTGAGCAGTGAGACTTCCCTGGAGAAGTTCCTGTAATAGTTACATTAGTTTCCTCAGAGTTAGAAGTTGTCTCCAGGGCACAGTTCAGGTAGCTGGCAGTGTGCTGGGAAGAACTGTTGGTCATAAGAGAAGGAATGTTATCTTTATGCTTTGAGCTCTCTCTAGAGCCTCCAAGCTGTATTAGACTCTGTTGCACCTGATGCGTTTCCTTTGTATGAAGGGGAAAACTGGAAAACCTGTACAGCAGCGCGTTCACTAACACCTTCTCTAGCCTGCCCTGCAAATGGAGAGACAAGGGCAAATGCATTTGCACTAAATGCAGTGCTCTGGAGCTGAACTGCTCCTGGTACCTCAGTTAGTGTGTTTAAAGCCAGCTGAGGAACTTCATTGCCTCTTCATGTGCAAATCTACTCAAAAAAGATCCATTTCATAGTGAACCAAGAGCTAATACAGAATGGACCAAGTTTCCAGCTCTGATTTGCTTTGATTTCACTAAAGTCAAGTTAATGAAATACTTTGCAATATATCAGAATGAAAGGCCCAATATGAGTGTGAAGATTGCTCTTGTATTCAATGTATAAAATAGATTTGAGGGGGTTTTTTTGCCCTCCAGACTGCTTTTTAACTTAAAAATGAAATGACTTTTGCTATACAAACTTTCTGTATTTTACAGTAAGAGAATCCTGAATATAAATAAATCCAGTTCAAAAATAACCACCATGCTTGCATCTACCTTAAAATGCTTATTTTTAAACTTCTCACTCATTTTATAGCCTATTTCTAAAGAGAAGGCATTTATGAGTAACAGYGGGACTCCAGTGAGAAGAGCTTTGGTCTCCTCCTCAATTAACAGTGATACTGGAACACCTCTGAAGTTTATGGGATGATGGTTTCTGAGTCTAGTTGTATCTCATAAAAAGTCACATGCTCAGAACGTGAATGACATTTATTCTTTTCCAAAGAGCCATTTGTTCTTGGTATGATATGCTACATAAGAGATGGGTGTAGTTTGCTTTTAAAATTCCAGAGCCACTTGAACTTTGTTAGTTTTCTGTTGTTCAGAGGAACTGAACCGTCCTGTAAATCGAGGGGCAGTGATCATGGGGGAAGGAAGCATGAGTGACACGAGTTGCATTACACCCCCGCCCCGTCAGATGGTGGAACAAAGCAGTGGGGCTTCAGGAGAGGAGAGCAGTTGACTGGAGGAATCTAGAAAAACTGAATGTCTTGTTCTTGAGACTTGCATGGGTAACAGGCCTGACAGCAAAGGTGCAGCTGAAAGACTAAAATGGAGTTTGTGTAAAGGATTAGGGGAGGGAACATGAAAGGTGGAAAAAAGTCTCACGAAGGAAGAGAGGTCCTCTGGCCCAAAAAAGGGGAGGTGACAGTTGCAAGAGGCAGGGAACACTGGCGAGAGAACTGGTGTACATCCTGATCAGGGTTTCCTTATCTGTGTAGCACTGCTGAAGGAACCATCTCAGAGCTACTACAGGGAAAATGATAGCTGTAAGACTGACAATTCTTAGATTATGATTTAGTAGTTTTATTAGATGCTTGTCTGTAATTTTTCTGCAATGAAGCCTTTCTCTTTAAAACAACATTTTTGGTTTTCCTTACTGTTACAGAAGAATTGAGTCAAGTTCTCCTCATTTTGAGTTAAAGGACTGTCTTTGCCAATACTGTTCTGCAGGTCTCTCCAGGCATGTGGGGAGAGGGAGACCTTCCTGCATTCTCATAAAAGTCATTAGGAAAAAAATCTGATTATAATGGTTCTTTACTGAGGCTCCATCAGTGCCTCTGAATCATCAGATTTTAAGAGAGTAGTGAAGTTTTTTTTTTTTTAAGGCATGAAGTTGTGCTGTTGCTTGTTGCTGTGAGGGGCTGGGAGGCCAAAATGCCAATGCATCATGACTTTCTCAAATCGTGCTATAAATTCATAGCCTGTATAAATTCATAGCCTGAACCCTAAAGYTTCATACTACTACTGACTCCTGTTCCTTCTTTCTTCCTTTGGCCTTGTGTCTGCTTAGAGGGTAACCTCATGAAGGTTATGGTAGATATCAAACAGTGGCTGCAATGGAGCTTTGCCAAATTGAGCCATCTGAAAACATGTTTGAAGCTTTTAAATAACCTTTCTTTTTCTTTTTTTCTTTTTTTTTTTCCTAAAATTAAATGTTTATTCCCTGAACTCCCCTTTTGGTTTCAATTGACGAATCTCATTGTAATTCATTTGAGCGCTGTTACGAGTATACTTTCCAAGGGAACAGAAAACAGATGTGATAAATGCCTGAACATGAGATTTAAACTAGCATCTGTTGTTTTAAAGAAGTGTATTGCAAAACAGGAGAGGGTAACCATGTTTTGTTTGGATTTAATTGGTAGATAATACACCTGATTTTCCATAGTATTCTTTTCAGGTTACATTGAAAACATGTAGCAGAAGTGTGGATTGAGATAAACTCGTTTGACCCAGGTGGTTAGCAATGGTTATGGCAAGTTTGCACTATTTTGCAATAGCGTATCAGAAGTGTAAGGTAAAGTTAATCCACTATTCATGAYAGAAATGAGACTCTCTTCTGTAAGATAAGGAAGTAAAGAAAATGAAAGATAACAGACAATATTACTGTATAGAACTGGAATCCGGTAGAGCTTACTTGCATGATACTTAACTTTTAAGTTAATGGACTAATTCATATGTTTAGCATAAGCATACGCTTAAGTGCTTTGCTGGATTTAGGCATAAATAAATTAGGATTAAAATGTAACTACTTGACAAATCCTTCAAAAGACAGAGGTTAATTTATCTCTCCTCAAGGTGAAAGAAAAACACATGAGATTCAAGTCACAGAGATTCTTTGCATTTCGTCTATTGGAATTTTAGAAGTTGAACAATAAAGTACTTGAATATTTATCTTTTTACTTCAGCTGAAAATTCCGTATGGTTTACCTGTGAAAATGTAGCATGTGCACAAAGCTACCCTGGAATGCTGACAAACACAAGGGAAACTGTATTATTCCATTACTTAGAAAAAGTGAAGTTCGACCTATGAATATCAAAAATAAAAGGATGAAAAATAGGTGAGATTATCTCCTATTTTAAAATAAATACACCAGTTATTTGTACTAATTATTGCAAAAACTGATACATGCATTTTAAAGAAATATTAGGATTTTACTTCAGAGTTTGCAGTTGATGCAAAGCGTATCTAGGTTAGCAAGTCATTTTTTCAACCCTTCTTTTTAGCTTCCTCCAAAGGAGAGAATGCTGTGAAGTAAGTGCAAACACTCAGTCTCTTGTGTACACTTCAGTRCAAAGGACATTTCAGATCAAGTGCTGCCTGTTAACAACACAACAAAGTATTCATGTTCTGTCATGCTAAATCCCATCTCAGGATCCAGTCACAAAGTTATGTATTATGTTCTGTAGTTTTCAGTTTCTCATGCAAAAGAGTTGCTTAGTTGATTTGGTTAAATTCTCCCAGTGTATGTGAAGACAAAGCTACATGATTTTTTGTTTAAGTTTGGACCTCGTCTTCAGTTTAAGAGAATACATAATCATTGCCCACATTCGCTAGTTGATGCCTTTGCGTTGCTGGAAAGCAGCGAGTGCCAGCAGAATCAATGCGCCTCTTCATGCGAGTAGAGCAGGGTTTCTCCGTGGAGGAGTCGTCAGTGCCTGGTAACGAGGCGCCTACAGAGAGCGTCTTGTCGGCAGCTGTGGCTCTGCCACGCGCGTGCTCGTCACGGGCGGGCGCCGGGGCCGCCCGTGCCGCTGCGGGCAGCCTCTCCCCCAGCTCGCGTGGGGCTCCCCGCWGCGAGCCCAAGCGGCCCGTCTCAGGGTCGCCGCCGCTGCGGAGGCGAAACAGAGCCCGGCTGCGTGGAAGTTCAGGCTAATGCAGACTCTGATCTCGTGGCCAGTTAAAGAGATGGTGAGGCCCCTTGTTAACTTCTGCCCATCTACCAGGTGAGCAGCCAGCCTGAGCAGAGTAAGATTACTTTCTCATTTTACATAAGGCTTTCACATGCTATTCCCCCTATTAATTAACTAGATTAAAGGTTCTGGCTTCCTCAAACTCCTCTTTTCTTGTCTGGTACGCTTTGAATTAGATGTAACCATTATAAAACATATATCAAAAGCAAAAGATTAACTTTTTCTCACTTTCTGTGTCTTGTGGGTATTTTTAGGCATTACACCTAGCAAATACAGAAAAAGTACCTTCCTGCAGGTGAAGGTTTTAAATGCCATAAAACCCACTGTCTATCTCACTTTATTTCCTTGAATTAAAAATTCTTATTTGAAATTTTCAGTAGGAGTAATCTGGCTGTCAATGGAGGTGTATTTTCCTGCTGTGGACTTGTCTTTTTTTTTTTTTTCTTGTTCTAGATAAGATTTTTTTTTATTCAAAAAGCAGTGCCATTAAAAAGGTAATACAGGTTCTGAGCTTTGCACCCAGCTTTACATTCATATAGTTCTACTGACTGTGCCTCAATTTCTCTTGATTTACTTTGGCATAAGTAAGAGCAGAGTCAGGGTTGGTTTAGCGAAAGCTATGCTGTAATCTATAAGGCCAATGAGAACACAAAAATAGCGAATTTGTACATTATCAGAAATCAAATAATGCAGTTTCTATAACTCTCCTGTTACTTGTTTGCTGGTGATATCAAACATATGTCCAAGCCTACAGCAGAGGCAAAACAAGCAGTTGCCTAGGGGAAGTCCAACAAGACCAGCAGTGTGCGTGAGTCCTGAGACTAGAAATGATTTTGATTAAATTCATTTCATTTTATAGGCAGGTGCAGCACTCTGATATCCTTATGCTTATTCTACAGCTCACCTAGCGCTGTCTAGCAGGAGGAAAAGATGTTGGAACGCATCACTGATGGGGAGGGGAAGAAAACAAACAAAATTGAACTTGTCAGTATTACCAGGGGAAGTGGTGTAACTGCAAAATAACTGATGCAGTTCAGCTCAACRGGGACGATCTAACAACTCTCTGTGCAGGGACAGAGCTGTAGTAGGCSTATCTTCTGTATGGGGACCGGTTTCATTAGCTTCAATAAGATCGCTTCACTGAGTAGGATGGGCAGGATTTGGCTTTTAGAAAACTGCAGAGAATATTATTGCAGGGTTCTCAGATTTTTTTCCCTTCTTAAATTGGCTCAGCAGGCCTTGCAAAAATCCCAGTGGGTTTGAACAAAAAAAATGATTTGCAGTTTCCTAGTGGCTGACAACTGTTTCTCCTCTAATCAGATATTGCCCTGAAGGGAGATTTGGTTTCCCTGTGGATCAGGCAGCTGTAATCTAAAGTTACCTACATGGGGCCAAATCCTTCTTGCCAGTGTATTTTAAAGACGGTTTTGTGGTTTATTTTACGTTTAAGTCCACAAAGGTACTGGATGATATACAGAGTATGGTAAGATTACATGGCAAAAGTGGCAGTCCTTGATGGTATTAGTGCCTGGGCACGCTTTGGACAAAGACATATGGCTGTGATTTTCTTACCTTGAGCTTGAAAGAGAAGTCAGGATTTAATTTTGTGTCAGCACCCGGAGGCTCTTTATTTCTTGCCTTTGCTCTTTATTGCTCCCACACTGCAAACACACACATGAAACTAAGTYGCCAATAATGCAGTCTATGGAAATCAGAAGTGCAAGGTCACACAGTGCTTGTATTGGCCCCTGAAGTCCAACTTGGGCTCTGCTAAAAAAGCAGAGCCTCTTCTACCATTGACTCTTCTCTCTTCCACTGCTGTTGTCCTGCGAACACTAGAGCACTTACTGGACCACAGAGCTTTTCTTCCAGATGTTTGACGAACAGAACAGTGTTTTCTGAAGGGGCTGCTGATTTTCACCTGGAGTCAGTGGATGCTTTCAGGGATCAGGACTTTCAATATGAGGCCTGAAGTTAACAGAGAGCCAAGCTCCCGCTCTGGATGGTTGATATGCAAGGGCTTTGTTAGACYAGTGGCAAAATTATATTCAGAATCAGACTGGGCTTTAATCTTTTCAGTAGATTTGGATTTCTGTGAGATGGACGTAGCAGACAAGCAGAAGAACCTCATTCCATTTTCCTCTGCTTATGCAGTTCAGTGCCACTGTGTCAGATAATGYGGATAATCCACCTCCTGTGGATGGAAGTACTGGCAAAGTACTGTGCTGGCAACAAGCTRCCTGCAGCCCATGGTTGGATACTCTTATTTTAGTCTTTGAATGAACCTGCATCTTTCTGAACTTTACTTCTGCTGCATGATACTTGCATCAGATCTTAAAATATGCGTTGGATCAGACAACACAGTGTTTCTTTGTTTGCAGAGATTTGTTTTGTGATGGTTGTACAATGACAGATGAAATGGGCATTTGTTTTTCAGTTTGAGGTAGCTAATGGATTTCAAAGCTATTTGCTATTGTAGTTTTTTGCCTAATTGTTTTCTCATTGTAACTGTATGCCTCCACTTCTAGGATTTACTCTTACATTCCCATGTCGTTACATCGATGCAGATTCTGGGCACTTCCACAAAGTGACTTTCTGTTCAGTAGAAATCAGGGATGCAGACARAGAAGACAGAGGCTGCAAGAGGATTATTTTCATCTGCCACTTGAAATGTAATTTCCAACCTGCTTTGGGAAAAAAATGACACCCCAATCTCAGAAAGCGGGTAACGTATCATTTTATGTGGGTGATCATTTAAAACTRCTGGGCAGCTGACTTAACGAGAGTGACAAACAAGCTGTACATGAGTCAAATTTCTGACTCTGTTTTACAAAGGCTTATTTTGCTCTGGTACTGATTTATAGCCAATGTGTTTTGTGAAATCCTTGATTTGGTAAGGCATGTAGGAAGGTTYTTGCAGGTCGTCACCGCATCTAACATTAGTGTGGTATCCAGTTTCTGTAAATATTGATTTCTCTTTAAACAGGTTGTCTTTAACTTGTTTTTAATTAGTAATGGCAGATGTTCAGCTGGAAGAACATCTAGGGATCATTATTCTAATAATATCCTATTAGCTTTTAAACCTTCCTCTTAATGTAAATCTGTAATTAGAGAGCTCTGTCTATCTGCTGTATCCTACTACAGATTCTATCTGTAAGCCAACATACTGGGATGCCAAAAAGCTGCAGGGATTGTAAATTGTGTCTGATGACTCTGTGTTTTGGGTAATTGCACTCTGAGGACAAAGCAGAGTAACACAGCAGAGCTGCAGAAGCAGCCCCTTCCTTCTCTGAGTCCATACGAAGACATTCCCGTGTGATTCGAGAAGGCTGCCTTGACAGCAAGGAAGGACTGGAGAAGTGAAGCAGTGACTGTAGGCACTGTATCCCAAAGATGCAAACAGAACCAGGTACTGCAAAGCCCTTGAGGCTGGTAGTGGTATCCTCTGAAACACTCTCCTCCCTGCTGGGAGAGGGAGGTTGCAGGGAGGATTTGGTGATGGGATCATCATGTTTCGTGGGAGGGCAGGGAGGGGAATCYCTTGGGAGGATCTCTGAGTTTGGCTGAGGATCTCTGAGACTTCAGAGATCTGAGGCTTTGCATCAGTAGCCAGGGGGCTACATGACTGATACAGTATGTGGTGTATGGAAGCCTCTGAGGAAGCTTTCCCTCTGCTGGAAGATTTTTGCTTTGTGCGTGTATTTAGGTGAAGATTTTTTTTCCCCCTAAGTCATTGTTTTACTGCTTCACGCATTTTCATGGCTCAATTTCCAACAAAACGGTATTGACTCATCATTTCTTCAAAACAATTTTATATCAGTGCAACTGCAGTGACTCASAGCAAGCCATACCACCACCAAAATAGTGTAAAACAGCATTGATTTCAACCATGTGATGTGCCTGTACGTGTGTATTCGTAGAWTTTATCTTGTTTGGTTGTTTCACCCTTTTAACTTGTGTCTTACAAACAAAAAACAACCTGTTTCATTCACTGCCCTCTGGTGGCATATTCACTCTTGCTGATATATAACCTTYGTGCGTACAAATATAGCATCCATTTCATTTGTTGATCCCAAAAGAAAAGTTAATATCATTATTTGCACGTGGTGAAAATAGATGTGCAGACCTCATTAGTCACCTACAGTAACATCAGCAATGTGCAGACCTTTGGTGGCCCCAGGGACTCAGGAATAGCATGGCAGACCCCTCGCTCCTGCCTCTTCTACCGTGAAAGGTACTGCTCAGTGTATTGCTCCTGAAAGACTAATCCAGTTTTCATTTTCCATCACAACAGAAAATGTGAGTTCTTGCCATCAGGGCATATGTTAGAAGGGTGTATGTGATTGTGTCTATATATTTAATGTTTCCCCAGAGAATACAGTGTCATAAAACTCTTTCAGTATTGAGTCTTAATCATGTATCCACACCAAAATAAAAATGACATGCTAAAAGCTCATTCCAACTTTCCAGCCTTCTAGAGTTAAACCTAGAGTGGCATAAATCTGCCATGCTATCTGTAAAAAGAGTAGTTTTTATTCTAGCAGTTACATATTCTTTTTGACTTGATATTTGCAAAGATTTCCTTCCTTGCTGTCTTCCCATCATGATCACCATTTCTTTCTTTTCTCTTCCTGCGGGCAGAATGCTAAGTTACTGGTGCAATTTAAATAAATAAATAATGTTCTAATACATCAGTCAGACTCTTCTGGATCACTCTTGAGAGGTCTCTGCATGCTTACTGGGCGTGTTGAAGTTATCAGACTGAGTCTGCTGGCCTGTTTCTCCTCTGCTTTATCCTAGTGTAAAGCAGAAGTAATATCACTTCTGTCAGATTCTCTGACTCAAATCTCAGTCAGCTAACTTTGATAAGGTACTGTCTGCTTATACTAGTTAGATATCAAATGGACTTAATGGGCAACTGATTTTATACTGATGTAAGATGAGAAAGAGATCCATATCCTTCTTTACATTTCTTTTGCAAGAGAAAGATACTTAGTATTTTTGAAAACCTGAAGGTCTGTTGGTAGTGRTAGCTTACGAATTGCCATAATGATAACCCTGCTGATAGGTCTCTGCTCTCTCTCAGTACACCTTGTGATTTTACTCGGAGACTATCCCATGTGTTACCTCTTGCTGTTTTAGGGAAGAAACTGTTAGGGATATTTTTTAATTACATTGTATTTCTCGGTGTTTAAGTTCATTCTTTCTTTCAGCCTGTGCTTGAAGCATATCCTGCCTGATATGACTAAGCTGTTGACTCACTTCTTTTATGGCCATAATAAAATTAGACCTAATGACCAATGTCTGGATATCAACCACCAAGAGCATCTGCAAAAAAATCCAGATTGTTCCTTCTCAAGATTTTATTCCTTGGGTATTTACTTTAACATAGGCAGTGAACATGGCCTTGTTGTAATCACAGGATCACAGAATGGTTGAGGTTGGAAGGGACCTCTGGAGATCATCTAGTCCAACCCTTCTGCTCACGCAGGGTCACYTACAGCATGTTRGRCAGGATTGTGTCCTGGYGGGTTTTGARTATCTCYGGAGAAGGAGACTCCACAACCTCTCTGGGCAACCTGTTCCAGTGCTCTGTCACTCTCACAGGAAGGAAGTTTTTCCTTATACTCAGGTGGAACTTCCTGTGTTTCAGTTCACAGCTTTATTTTTTTCTTTTCTAGAGATCATCTAGGTGGTTTTAGAATTATTCCAAGTTCTCCAGTTCAGAAAGTGTCAAATAACATTCTTTCAGAGTCTGTCTCAGCAACCATTAGCTCTGATAATTGTGCTCAAAGACTCACTGTAGACAATTGGATTTAYGCTGGGCCATAGGGATTTTGTAATTTTATGGTTAGCATCTTGCCTCAATTCTGCCATCAGTTTGGTGTAATTTGAGTGCCCCTCAGCCCCTGCTGTCATCTCAGGTGGGCTATTCCCTGTGATTCCAATCTGCCCGTGCCACGTGAGCTGAGGAATGGTAAACTTATAGCTTCTGTTTGCAGGTCAATCTCCATGAATTTCCTGTTCTGCAGGTCAGAAACTTTCTGTGAATTCAGATGATATTCAGCWAATACTTTGGGCTAGAGAATTGGAGACATTTGCTTTGGAGAAGCTGAGTTACCTTTCTCAAATATCCTAGCTTTTACTTTGATATGGTGTTTGCATTCCAGAATTGAGCTGTTATTAAAAAGAAAAAAAAAGTAAATTAAACAAGGAAGATAAATGAAACCATACAGGATAATTAAAAAATGTGGAAGGTGCGGGAAGTTTGATTTGTCAAACTAAAATGGCCATATATGCACAACTCTTAATCTAGAAACCTGATTGGAAAGTTTTTGATCTTTGGGGGATGAATGCTGCAGGCAAAGCTGCCCCGTAGAAGTAAATTCAGGCTGGACTTTAAACATACTGCACTGGATTGTGCCTTAGTACCACAGGAGATAAAATCAGCTCTTCTCTCGGTCTGGCCTCTTCCTTCTTAAGGAGAGAGAGACTTTTTGTGTACATGCGTGCTGTATTGCATGCAGCTTCGTTTGTGGCTCATCTGCCACAAACTGAGTTAGTGCGAATGCCTCACTGTCCTAGGTCTGGCCAGCAGGGCGTTAAAATATGCATCTAAAGCCTTTCCTCTCTTGCTTGTGGTGGGTGCATGGTGTGGAAGGTCCTTGGGGCAGAGTCCTCTTCTCTTTTTGTACAGTGCCCAGTGCCAGTGAGGGACTTCAGACCCTGCGGGTGTTGACTGGTGGCATTATTCATCTTAGTAACATAACAGGGATGTTTTCAGTGCCTACATGTTGCTCCAACTGTTAGCCCAGGCTSTCGGGAAATATCTGACAGCAGAGGAACCCCTCCATATACCAAGCCTATTTGGAGAAGAGTGCTTATGCTTTATCTGCAGTATTTCATGTAAAAGGTCTGCCTCTGAGTTTCACTAAAGGAAGAGAATGCCTGAGAGAAAAACAGCCTCTTGGAAGTTGCAGGGAAGAAACTGAACCTCACTTTCCTCTGATAAAATGAGCAATGGCTCTGACTAAATTTGAGGCCCTGATCCCACTTTCTGCATGTCTGCGGTTCCTTTTTGATTTCKCTGGTGGCACCAAGAAGGTAGCTCTGGGTCCCATCCGCGCCTGTCTGTGCTGGGCGTTGCTCAGACCGAACCTGCGTTTGGGCTGAGACGTGCTGCAGCCMGGCGTTAGTTCCTCCACTGCCTCTGCTGGGAGGCCTAAGGATGTCTCCTGGCGTTCGTATTTCTGCAGCTCCTGCAGAGTCCAGATTCCCTGGAAAAAACACACACTTTGCAATGTAGCTCAGTGAGAAGTTTTTATGCTCAGCTGTAAGCAGAAGCACTGGCTTTTGATAAGTGGTTGAGTGGTTTTAAACAATGAAAAATTAAAACTATCATTCAATTAAATGCGAGCAGATGCCCTGAAGTGAACTGGTATGGCTAACTTTACAGTTTTATTGATGATAAGGCTTGGAAGTATTTGATCATTCTTATTTCATGACTCTCTTAATATTATCCTTTTTTATAGCTGGGGTGCTTTTAAAACTAGAGATAATATTTTGCAGCAGCAATACATTTTCTAAAAAAAAATGCAAATCTCTTGGTACAGATTATTTAGCATATACTAAGCCAGAGGGAGTCTTACTCAGTTTTTACTTAGAGCAAGATTTTAAAAGATACTTAGGTGTCTATAGAGGAGACTGTCACCCAGGATTTTCAGAATCACTTAGGCAACAGCCGCCCCATAAGTACATTTGAAAGCTGGCCATTGTACCATATGGAGACACAAATCACTATTAGCAACACAGCCACAGCCTCTTTGCTCCCCTGAGGACAGGAGCAGATCCATCTTAGCACCTGCAGAGACTGGCATTGCATGAAAACAGGATCTAAAGCAATTTGAAAGAAAAATGCCCCTTTTGAAATAAACATTTTATTTGCCTATTTTATGTAAAAATAGAAAACTTCTCAAGAGCCTTCCTCCTAAGCCCCTAACCTCCTTGAATGTAATATATTAATTGATATCCAAATACTTCTTGAGGGTTTGGGTTTTTTAGTTTAGTTTTATTTGTTCAGACTCTGTTAGCTTTATGAGTCCTTATCTGTGGATATGTAGTTGAGCAGTTAGAGGAAAATGATGGGGAGGAAAGAAGGCAGCTCAAGTCTTGGGATCGGTCACGTTATTGCATTCAGAACAGGGAGGAGGGAATATATTCCTTTACTCTGAAGATTAGTATAAAAACAGCTTGGCAAAGATTTCCCAWGTGCGGGAAACTGCCATATTTCATTAACCTGTGAAGTGGAAACTGCAAAGTCTACACTTTAGAGTGTGGTGATTTTGTCAATTTAATTCTTACCAGCTCTACTGTAGACCCATTTCACCTCTCTTGCTTCCCTTCTTCCGCACTTCCGTACTGCGTTCCTCCAGGCCGTTGGAGCGGTGGAGCTAAGCAGGTCCGTCTGAGCATGGCAGCTCCGCACTGCACTTACAGGCACGCTTGTCCCTTGAGTCATCTCTGCCTGCCTGCCCAAGGAGCGCRGGGTTCGCTGAGTGAAGTGAGCTGGAGATGCCTGTGTCGAGGTCAGTATGCAGAGTGCCTCAGGGRCAGCTGGGGCTGTGTCCAAGGGATCAGAGGGCAGCAGAGCAGGCTCCTCACTGCCATTGCTGGGTCATAGCACACAGGGAGGTGACATTTCTTAAAAGCGGTTTCTCTTGTCACTGGATTTGATCCTTTGCGTACTTCTGATCCATTTTGTTTTGTGTAGCATATCCTCATTATTGGTCTTTCTTTATATGCTGTACTATTTCTGCTGCATTTCTGAATAACCAGACAGTGGCTTCACCCCCATTGCAACTGATGGAGGTGGTACAAGTACTGAAAAGCAGGAACAGTGCAAATAATGACTTCCTTGGAAAGGTGAAGCGTGGTTTACCTCATTACAGTAAACTAATTGAAGCTGGACTTAAATCTTATCCTTGAGGCTACACATTGATATCTAGTGATAATTATGCTAAGTAAACATAAGTCAGTGGCTAATGAAAGTCCCTTTTCATATTAATATAGCAGAATGAGCTATATGCCTTCCTTTTGGGTTTCCAAGAGTGGCTATTAACAATTAGTGGGAAAACCATGTTCTAATGCTTCTACCCGACATTTTACAGCAGCGCACAGCAGTGTGGGATCAGGAAGGAAACACACAGATCTGTGCAAGTATTTGGTGTTCGGGAAGAGAAGCCTATAAGGCCACTGCTTCCTAAAGGGGGACTAAGGTGCTATTTCTCTCTGAAGCTACCTCACCCCGCAACATGCTCTGAGCTGCTTCCTTGAAGCAGGCTGTCCCTAAGAGGCCTGCGTTCCCCTTCACTAGATGAGGCAATGATTATAGGAAGCTGAAGAGACTTCCCAATCTCTTCCATGTTTTCTTRCCTTCTTTTTCGTAATCCAGTACCACAAAGATGCCAGAGATGSTTCAACTGAAGTTCCCTGCACAAGTTGCACTGGGTCCTCAGGGCACAAATTACTCATAGTGCCTCTTTCTCTCTTGGCTCTTGATTCCAGTGGAGTTGTATTTTGAGTTGAACCAGTCTCTAATTATCCGTGTGTCCACACTGTAACACTTCTGGCTCCCAACAAGATTTTCTCATCTGGGATGCAATTGCTCATTATTTAGTAGTAATAAACTAGAAAAGCCCACCTGACYGTACAAGTGTAGAAAAGTAAATGAGATCCTGAATGCCAACAAAGCTAGCCAGCAGGTTGCATTTTTCAGAGYTGTGTGGCATGTGAAACTCAGCTGTAGTCTGAGTAAAAAGAGCAACTGAGAAGCTCTTGCATGCCTGGAAGTGTCGTTTCAAAGGTACTGCTGATATTACTGGCTTTCTAGCCATGCCACTGCTTAGCAACTGCACAGTACAATGTCCAAAATCTCAGTGGCAAGTTGAAAGAGGAGAGACAGAGATGATAACTCCAAAGCAGGAGGCATCAATGCCAGTTTGAAAACCCTGTGAGAATGATCATATGTGATGCTCCAGTCATCTAAGGCCAAATTATCAGCCCGGTGGCCATCTCTTGCTGCTAAGCTGGATTCTTAACAGATGGCAGTGAGGAATCTGCCTTCTCATGCAGCTGCTGAGCATTTGCAGGGCTGGTCCGTGGCAGCTGTGGCACTGCCTTTTCCCTGGCTGGTGTGGAGTCATCTGGGGCTCTGAGAAACTAGCTTAGCTGATAGCAGACCTTGAGCTGCTCTGATCTATGCCAAGCCCAGAGGAAAATAAACTAGCAGTCTGAGGAGCTATAATGTTAGTGCAAACAGGGATCAGGGCTGACTGCTATGGACTTAACAGGAGGGGTTATTTTGGCCTCGTGCTCTTCCTYTCTACTAAGCTCAATGTAAAACTCAGTGCATATTGCAGAGCAGCAAATCCTGAAAAAACTTCTGTGAGGGCTACTTATATGCAGATGAACTGGGGGTCTCTTGCTCTGTCCACTAGATATATCCCCAAGAGATCTAATTTGCAGCATTAATCCTTTGGTTAGCCTTTCTCCAGATAGAAAGGTGATAAAATCATAGATGACATGACGYATGTCATACTGACATTCTGTATTTGCGAATTATATGGGAACATTATTAAAATCCTTTGGGATCTGATCCTGCAAGGAACTGAAACACTCCTCTAAGGCAAAGTGAAAAAAAGTCAACGTGAAATGTAGAGTCTGAAATTAAATATTCCAATTTGTTTCTGAAACCTTAAACAATTCTTTTTAAAACATCAATCAGAATTTTGATTTTGACAGAGCATTTTCTCATAGAAAATTACTCAGTATAGAATTGTTCAACAAATTCAAGTAGGAGTGCTTTGTTTAAAAAATTCAGAGATGCCTAAAGCAGAGGTATTCCTACATCTTYGTGAAGTGGGCACAGTTTGATGTTCATGATAGGACTAAGAGATCGTCTGTTACATATATTCAAGTTATTTTATCAAAGACTCTTAAAATGGAAGGACTACGTATGAAAGAACATAAATCTGTGGAACTGGTTAAATGAAAAAAGCAACATCTGTAAGGTGGAAGTGTGCCTTCATTCCAACAAAGACTAATTGTCAAAAAGAGCAGTAGCCATGAACTACATCGTGATAAATTGGGAGCTTCTAAAAATACTRTGTGAAGAGATTGAGTGGTGAGAAAATTGCCAAATGGTAGACAGTGAAAACTTAGAGTGAAGTGAAGGTGAGCATYGCAAGTGCGCGGTGTAAACCAGTACTCTTTCTGAGCAGAAATACTCCAGTTAAATAAGCTTAAGAAACCTCACTTGTCTGAGACAGAATCTGAAGAGGCTGTAAGGACGAATCATTTCAAAATGATTACAAACCGCAGGGGAATGTAAGTTTACCTTAAGATATATAAGCTCAGAGACACTGCTTTGGACTCACATTTTTGGGAAAATTTTTGTGCATATTTTCATGGTGTCCCATACTTCTCTCCCCCCCCCTTTTTTTGGAATGGTGGCACTAATTTCTGTTGCCACAAAGCTGCAGGTTTTGTCACTGATTATCAGTCCACATCAGAAGGCATTCTCTGGCTTAAATATATGGGAATTTTGCAGAAATCTGGATAAGCAGAGATTTCTTTCATTCAAATTTGACCATGCTACAGATCAACCTATGTCCTTAAGTATTTCTTGTTGTYCTGAAAAAAGTTCTTTAAAAGTAAAAAGGTAAGTTACTAAAGAAGGAAGCATTTTGGTATCTTGGGAGAGGTTAGATAACAACAAAGTCCCAAACCTTTCTCATGTTCATGATGTCTTATATATAATTAACAGGAATGATGAAGAGACCGGAGGCAGAATCCTCTTGAGCGGAGTGTAAGGTGAAATGGTCTCTGTGTACTTTTTGAATCTAATAATTTACATCTCATTGAATCCAATCAAGTTAGCAGTTTATCACATTAGGATTGCATTAAGCTGGCTGTCTCCAGCGAGGCTGAATTATTGCTGGAAGGGACCCTACAGCTCTGTGTCTCAGGCTTTTATAGTCCCCAAGTAAAGAGCAAGACTTTGGCTGGGACACATGCAGCAAGAAGAAAAAAAGCGTTTGGAGTAGCTGACTTGCCTGACGTTGTTCGAAGTCCTGTTTGCTAGTGAGGGAAGAAAGCTGTGAACCATCAGAAAGGGCATGGCTCCACACTCCCCTCTGGTTTTCAGTCATCAAAAYGTCACTGAGATTAGTAGGATTGTTTCTTATTTTCATTCTTATGGATGAGATTTGGTCAAGTCGCTTAAATGTGACTGCTGTGGTTTGATGATAGTAGACTTTTGTTAGCCAGGTGTGGAGGTGGATGCAGCTATAGTTGTGTAATGCCACTTTAATGTGTCGAATTCATACAGACTGATATGTTAGCAGGATATTTTGAAAACAAAATTCTTAAATTGATCAGCTGCAGTCAGAAAGAAAAGAAACAAATTGTCCAGTTTCAAAGTGATTAAGAAATGGCCTRGTTGTCAAAGATAACCGTAAAACAAGAGTAAGGGACGCACTTAATCTTAACTGTGAGAATTGGAAGTTAGAAAACAAGGTATTTTGTGTATTTTTTTTACACCTGATCCCCAAGTATTTTTGTAACAAACTCTAACTTTTGAGGCAAAACAAAATTACTGTGATCCGTATTTTTGTCTGTAAGAACCAAACCTGTAAAATGGAACAATCTTGAAGAGAATCGGATTCTATAGAAATGACTCCAATGCCATATAGATTTCTATAGAGAATTCCGTCTTTACACTGGAATTCTATCAGATGGTTTTACAGTTCTGTGGAAAAATTACTGTTATTTCTTTGAGAAAGTCATGTAAATGAATAAACAAATGCCTAACTCCTGCTGATGCTGCTGGTAATTAAGTGTGTATAGAGCAAAGTTTATGATGCAGAACATTAAAGGACAGATGTAGGGTAGCTGAGCTGGGTATGTGCAAATGAATCTTAGAGCATTTTCTTTTAATCTCCTGTTTTTTCTGTCTTGTGCAAGGATTGTCTGCTATAGGATTGACACTGTTTAACCTTACGGAACTGCTGGTATTGTCCTGACCTTATCATTTTGAGTACAATTATTGCTACTTGCATTGCCTCGAAGGGAGGCTGAGCCATGCATTTCCCAAATTCCACTCCCAAACAATTKTTTTCCCACACTATACCCTATTTTACTTAGAGATAGATTGAAGGGAGAGGTATTCCTTTGGAATTGAAACCTGTACCTTTCAGCCAGAAGAGAAAAAAACAAAGGAAGAACATAGTGTGAGAAAGCTAGTTACCATCCATAGTTTACAGGTCTAAGGACAAATATCTACATTGGAAGCAGATTTTTAAATAGCTTTTTTTTGGGGGGAGGGGGGGTTATAGCTGCTCGATGAATAATGTCATAAAGTTCATTGATCTGAATCTGTTTTCTCTCTGCTCTGCCATTTTCTCACTGCTTTGCAGGCCACTCACATTCTGCTGACTAGTGTGCAGAGAAGGGTTTGTAATATATTTTTAAAACAGCTTGTGGGCAGTTGATGTAAGGTTACAAGTATCCTGCAAATTGGTTATCATTATTTGAACATCAGATAGTGAATTTCTGCCCTAGGGCTGGGGCCAAATAGATATAGTTTTGCTTGAAGATGGTTTTATAATAATTTGAACATGTGCTGGGGGGAGGAGAGGGTCTTCATCTCACTGCCCGTATCTCATTAGAATTTAGCCTCGTGCAATGGCTTGGGAGTCATGGGAAAAGACAGCTCTATTTCTTTCAAACACTTGGTGTTATTTCTCTTAGCACTCACAGTTGCTGTAACCCAATTAGATTTGTTTTGGACTGGCTGGATAAAATAGGATTCCACAAAGGCTAAATAAAAATCCAAATATTCCTAAAATTACAGTTCTGGGGTTTGGAAAGGCATTTAAGTATATGCTGTATATTCAGAAAGGATTTTTGGTAATTCCCTATTTCAGTACTGGAGCTACTAGCGCTCAATGGAATCCCCTTTCAGTAGTGCCTCACTGTTCGTGTCCRCACTTAGTCCAGTGTGAGGAATTAAGGAGCACGCTGTATCTGACCACTTTTTCCAGAGCTCTCTGGACAGCCAGGCTTCCGTTCAGAACCTGCAAGCCTTATATCAGCTGTATTTTCTTCTCAGCTGACATCATATTTGCAATCAAGTACTGCTGTTCATTCTTATGCGGGCCTTTCAAGCTTTCCAAAGGGTACTCACCTATTCTAACTCAGCCAAATTTTGGTGCAGAACCTGGACCTCAGGGTTCTGGGCTCCCCAGTACAAGAGGGATATGGAGCTACTGGACAGAATCCAGCATAGGGCTATGAAGATGATCAGAGGGCTGGAGCACCTGCCCTGTGAGGAACGGCTGCGAGAGCTGGGCCTCTTCAGCCTGGGGAAGAGAAGGCTGAGAGGGGATCTGATCAATATCTACAAGTACTTGAAGGGAGGGTGTCAAGGGGATGGGGACAAACTCTTCTCAGTTGACCCGTGTGACAGGACAAGAGGCAATGGGCAGAAATTGAAGCACAGGAAGTTCCGCCTGAGCATGAGGGGGAATTTCTTCCCTGGGAGAGTGACGGAGCACTGGAACAGGTCGCCCAGAGAGGCTGTGGAGTCTCCTTCTCTGGAGATCTTCAAGGCCCGCCTGGACACAACCCTGTCTAACATGCTAACATGCAGGTCTAGGTGACCCTGCTGAGCGGGGAGGTTGGACTAGGTGGTCTCCAGAGGTCCCTTCCTACGTTTGTGATTCTATGACATGCGTATATTGAAGCTTGGCTGGTTTAACAAAAGTGACTTTGAACTGTGAATATATGCTCCTGTAATTGTAAGGTGGTGAGCTCTGAAGGAAAACTGGAAGGGACCAGCTTATATCTGACTGTGACACCTTTCCGTGGCCACCAGTGCTTTGGAGACAGGGGAACCATTAATCCACTGATGTTATGCAAAAAAGGCTTGTCAGGTAGCCATGCTATTTTTAAGTCTGACTTTTACTGACACAGAAGAGGTTTAATGCAATAGTGAATGGAGTCAGTGTGTCTTAAGATTTGGCCAATGAGCAGCTGGAGAGAAAAGACTTTAAGAAGTCATCCTGTAGGTAATAATGACTTTACTCTGCTGTTCTTTCTATTTGGTTTTGCTTTATACAATAATAAGCACAATTAATTCGGTGGCTGTATTCCAAATCATCTACGTGTTCCTTGCAGTGAAATAATGTGAAATGCTCAGAAGTGTTGTTTCTTTGATTTCTCTTGGAGAGCAATTCAGAAAGGCTGCTGCATTTGGAATAGAGAGAAAATCCAATTTGCAAGGCTGAAAAGATACTGTTTTTTTTTTTTTTTTAATCAGGCATATTTATTAAACTCATAAAAGTGAATAGAAATAACAAAAAGCCAATAGAATCTGGGGAGGAAGTAACAAAACTCCATTTGCTGGAATAGCATTTTATATTGCTCTCCACGGGGAGCTGGCCAGCCCCTGACCCCGGAGGGAGGCAGGCAGGCTCGGTGGCAGGACGTGCAGGTATGCTTCAGGACAGAATAACTCTGAAAAACATCTCAAAAGACGTGAGCAGYTGCTTGCCACTTGAGTCAGTAATTCGTACAGTCAGCAGAGAGGTGCTGTAAAGCGTAACTGAGCAGCGAGCGCAAGGCGCTTCCCTGGGTTCAGACAAGCAGCCTCCTCCGGCAGGGCGCGAGCCGGTTTGGCAGTCCTGCTGCCTTCGGGTCTGCTGAAGCACCTTCCTGAACCAGGGCTTTCCGGTGGGATTTTCAGCAGAGCTGCCTTGGCTCTGCTCGCATGAGAATCTCATGGACCTCGAAGGGAACAGAGTGAGGTCAGCCTGTTCCATCTGGAGAGAGCTGCTGTCCTGGCACGGCAGCAAGCGAGGGAGGACATGGGCTCAGCAGGAGCACGGCTGGATCCCCCTCCTGGGTCGTCTCTGCTGAGATGCTTCTTAGTGTCGCTTTAGCTCTAGTCCATGGCTAAGGGCAGGATTATCTCAAAGACAGAGAGCAAACCAAAGTTTCAACGTGTTTCCAAGCCTGAAACTGTATTTTGTCRAAGTGGATTCCATGTTCTTGTTGAACCATTGGCCTTCCAGAAAGTTTAGCAAGTACAACTCCTGCTTCTCTCTGAACCCACTGTAGAGACAATAATTTGCTGGTTATTTACTCTACTTTGGGTTTTGGGTGTTCTTTCTAGCACTCCGTACTCACCACAAACTTGGCACCTAATCCAGCAAACAGAACGTGTGGGGCGGCTCAGCTGTAGTAGCGGAGGTGGCAGCAGGCAGGCTCGAGGGGAGCAGCTCTCCTGCTTCTCTGAAGTGTAGCAGTGGTCTGGATTCCAAAGCGGAAGTGCGTCCTCTCTTGGGAGTATAAAGATGACATTTACCATTTGGGTCACAAGAAGCAAGGCAAGAGCTGTACTTCGTGCCTCTCTGAGATCYGTAGAAGATTAATAGATTCCTGGGAAACAGCTGGCGCCGGGGTGAGAGCACCCTTCACCGAAGGGGCCAGCCGTGACCCTGCTTCTCTGTGCGGCTGTGCCCCTTGCCAGGTGCCTGCCCGCGGGAGAGGAGCTTCTGCTGGGCTGCTAGTCAGGCTGCCCTGCAGGMTGTTCAGTAAGGCCCAGTTGTTAGGAGAATTTATTTCTTTCCAATTAACGTCATCGGGTATAAATCTGCTGTGGGACTCCAGTGATAAAGAAAACTGACGTGCACCACTGCAGGGCAATAAATCCTTGGGCTCCGGCTCTGGGGATGCCAAATCCGCTCGGCAGCTTGTTATTCTTGAGCCCATCAATTGTGTAGCAGTTGTGCGAAAGACTAAACAGCGATGCTCTGTGCAGAGGCTGGGCACTGCTGGGGAACCAGGAAAATCCTCCAAGCGTGAAGCTCGTGCTTTGCCTCTCTGCACGTTCTCTGTTTTCTCTCATGGAATATGTCCTTTAAAGTCATTTTAAGATCCTGTAATTCACTTACCGGCCTCCATGTCTCAGTATTGACAATTCTAGATTTCAGTTGTCMACACAGGGGTGCGTAAGCATGTACGCACTGCACGTGTGTCTGCACACCCCGCAGTCACGCTGCTGCCTCCCCGAAGGAACTGTGTTTCACAGGTAGCTCAAAGAGGGGACCTGAACACATGAGTGCACCTCTGGGCATCGCTGCGCTGCGCGGCGGGTCGCCACTGCTCGCACGGTGCCTTTGGGGAGACCTTATTCAGCAGCAGCGTTCGAATGCCGTCACACAACTTCCCAGCATGAATGGTCGGTTACATGCTGGGTTTGCACCAGCGTTTCTGGTTTGAGGGCTAGTGTGGGCAGAACTGGCTCAGGTCTTTCTGCCCTCTATGTATTTTGATGGGTCCTACTATGTGAAGTAGCCGTACTGCATTCCTGGGCTCCTGTGTATTCCCAGGCACCTTCTGGGACACCTGGGTATTCCCAGGCTRTAGGTAGGAACAGTTTGAACACATCCACTCATGGGTTGTGGTGCAGCTCACAGAAGCAAAGTCWCTCAGCCTTGGGTGCTCTGAAACTTTCTGATATGGGAGAAGTTGAACGTTATTTTCCTTTAAATAAATCACGTTGTTCTCCCTGAGACCCTGGTTTTTTGTCCAGCTGGAGTCAGGTTTAATCCAGCACATTAGGCTAGCTAACTAAAGCATTTGCAAAAGCATGCAGTTCCTAGTGATGGACCATTTGGGGCTTATTCTCATTATAAGCTTTTTTATCATTATTCTTAAAGTAGAAGCCTGCCACAAATAATGTATGTAGTGTCTGGCATGAGCTAACTAATGGCCTGCTGGCAGGGTGACTGTTTTGCTGCCTTCAGTACTTTCTACTTGAATATTCTAGTGGGAAGGGAACTGTCTAAAGTTAACTGTAGTAATGATGGGCTACCTGCACAAGCCTATATATATTTCCCGGAAAACTGCTCCCTTTGGTACTCATTTGTTCGTTAAGTACCTTATATTGCCTGTACTTTAGTAGCACCATGATCTGATATTAGAAAAATTAGGAGAAAATTCAAAACAACCCCTTCAAAGACATGATAAAACTGCACATAAATCATATTATTCATTTCCTCAGAACCACCATTATTTCTTGAAAAGAAGGTGAGGGGCTTTGAGATTTGAAATTTCTTTTCCCAGCAATTCTTATAATTATTTTTATTACATCATGACAGCAGTCCCACCAAGGGATGCTGTCTTTATGGTGGTTGCATTGTGGCATGAAAGATGGTGTACCGATACAGGAGAGCTATGACAAAGTATTATTATACTTGGAGAGCTAGAAAAATGAACTGGGTTTTGTGAAGCTTCTGAAAATGCTGTAGTAAGGAAAAAAAATCCAGGAAAATACAGTTTTAGGAAAGTGGATTTTTTTAACATTTCTTTATCAGCTATTTAGATTTTTTTTTAAATAATATGATTGCTCAAAATTTTCAACTAACTCTATTGGTGAGCAAACAACTCCAAAATGTTCAGTACAGTTTGTCATTAGGACTGTTGGATCTTTGTCTTTTCCTCCCCTACTTCTCCATCAGCTGTAATAGTGGAAAAATTTTACAAAATTTGAACCCCCACAGGGCAGAGTTTTTACTGAAATCGCCCATTGCTACCTCTATAGGAATGTTGCTATGTCTCAGAAAGCATTTTTGTATTTAAAAGGGAAATCTGTGTTTAATTTTTGAGTGAGAGTATATGCTTGTAAGAGAAAGGTTTGTATTCTGCACGTGCATTATAATTCACATTGGTTTATTTTTTTGTGGCGAGGAGACATGAAGGTATACACAGGATTAACAGTAAAGCACATAGCTTCTTTGAGAGCAAGAGAGGTTCTTAGTTTCTTTAATAAGCATGAGACCAAGCTGCGGAGTAACCGAATAGCAAGTTATCAGTGTTGATTATGTTTCTTCCTTGTTCCTTCCGTCAGAGAATCCTGCCCATGGTCCTTCTTTTTCCTTTCAAAGTAAGGTCCAAAGGAAATATGACTGAACAATTCATGTAGGATATTTGCACACTGAATTGAGACTGTTCAAGCTTATGATATGCAAGAAATGCAGGATCAGGTTCATAAACCGGGATTTTTCTGTTACTTTCTGTCTGTATTTAGCCCACTTAACTTAGAATCCTCATATATGTATATGCTTCAGGAGCTACCAGTGCTGTGTAATATGTCAAAAGACTGGAATTTTCCAATTTTTGTTTAATTACTGAAGTCACTTTTTAATAAATTAGGACATTGTTTCACTTCTTGTAAATATGTCTATTTGCTCCTTTTAATTCAAGGAAACCTGTCAAACCATCTTTATTGCTTGAATTTTGGTTATAACTTTTTATCACTTTCAAGATCATGGAATTTAAATTGGTGATTAAAAAAGGCACCCTCATTTGCTTTTAAGAGCTCTGAAAATACAAGTGGTTCAATTCAGACTTGCCAGTTAAGATAAAGTTGTAATAGTTTCTGGAAATGTGATAGGCACTGCTAATCAGAATAACGCATCCTAATCCTGCATGACTTATATTTAGATTTCCTTTGACTTCAAACACACAGTGGGGATCTTCTGAGCAGAGTCAGATTTGTTTGGGAGGGCTGTATTTAGAAAGTTAGCAGCAAGAGGTGTGAAATGTATGGGTGTCTTTATGAAAAAGCCCTGTATTTTATGAAGCCTTTTTTGCCCCCTAGAATAAGATATCGTGTCACTACTCTCCAATATCATGGAAATCAGTTTAGCTCTTTGGAAATGCTCTGGAAATACTCTCTTTATAAGGTATACAGTAGGCAGGAGGGAGAGAGAAGCTGCAGACACTGTTTCAGACACATTTTGTTTTCACTCATTTCTGCATCTTTTTGGTTAATATTTATTTTTAGCTGTTATAATAATTCCATACTTCATAAGTACCTAGATAACTAAATACATGTKTAAACAGAGATAAATAGAATTTGATGTTATCTGGACATACTATGCTCTTGCAAGAATAAAGTAAACTATTTATACTGCTCTGAATAACAGCATAAATTATAGATCAGCTAATTACACTATATGACTGTGGGAAATAATAAGATAAAACTGAACCAAAAAACAGATGTGGTAGAGGATATAGTTTAAGATCTCTGCTAGTTTTAGGTGGCATAGCTACAGACTCAAGGGGAAGGCTCAGGTATTGTTGATGCCAACTATTCAAATAATATTTATTGCCTTGGATGCCTCTAATCATAGCTGGTGATGAGAGCATGTAGTTTGGATGCAACCCAGACTGACAGCTTTAAAGAGAGATCTAGCTCCAGAGATCTTAATTCAACTTCCTCCAGATTTCTAGAAAATCTGGAAAAGTCATGTTAGTTTTAAGTTTCTGTGTAGAGATTTCAGTAACGCATCTGTATATAATTTTCTTATCATGGATGTGTTCTTTCAAAACAATGAATTGCCTTTTGGCAATATTTTAATGAAAACTTTCTTACATTTGGCAGGTTTTAAGTGAAAATGAACTTCAAAACCTTCCTAAGGTAACACATTACTGATTCTTCTTCCTTGTCCTTAAATGACCAACTCTCCAAAATGCCTGAGAGAAAATTTGAGTGTTACAGCATGCCAAGAAAGTCCAGGCTCTGGCAGAAAAAGGAGAAAATCATTGTCAGAAGGTGAAGAGTTTTCCCTGGTAATTCCTTATCACTGAGCAGGCTTGATTACACCCGTGCGGCTCCAGCACTCCTCCTGCTTGCAGCAATGTAAGGGTGGTCTGATGGCTCTCGGAGGTCTTTCCTGACTTTGTTGTATTTTGGAYGAGTTTGGGAAGAAAGACCACCTTTCAGGTCCCAGCCCACCTGTACCGCAGAGCTTCAGGCCTGCTTTTATCCCACCGATGGGAGGGCTCCCGGAGCCGGCGTGAGAGAGCTACATCTTCAGTAAGCCCGGCCAGCGACGCAGATCGTTGCACCTCAGCTTCTCTAGTCATGTTCACACTGATTTTCACTTTAAACTTAAAACCAGCATTTGGTAGCTGATCTTGCCTGCCAGATGTAGAGAGAACTGAGAAGCCTGAGGCACCGGAGCTCTTTGAAGTGGTGGCAGAGACACTCGTTGAACGCCGTTGTTAGGTTCCTGTCCTTCCTCGGGACCTTTGGCTGGAATTGCTCTGTTGTTTCCATTTCTGCCAGATGCCCTATTTCATTACGATGCCTCCTGGATTAGAGTGAAGAGCAGTAATAAGTTTAATTATTTAATCATTGATGAGGTTAGGCTAAATTAGACATGAATTCCGTTATGTAATTCTGAATATAGTATTTCGAGATGGAACTGAGAACAGAGCTCGTCCAAAGCCCAGGCAGAGAAGGCAGCAGCCCGGGCTGGCAGGCCGTGGAGRGCATGTCTCCTTGCACTGGACTGGTGGGAATTAGCTCTGGGGAGGGCTAGGAAGAGCCCAGCCTTGCTCCCCAGATCCCACAGCTCTCAGCAGCTGCCACCAGGGGAGGAGTGAGGGGTGGGAGGCTGCCCGGCACCCCCAGAACTGGCTTCATCCCTTTCGCCCTCCTCTCCGGCAGATGGAGCAGAAATTTCTGTTCTCTGTCCTCTCACTGTAGCTGCCCCTTCCTGGTTGTRCCCGTTCCCTAGGACAAAGAGTTGAGATCACAACACCTACCTAAGCAAATCAGTCCCTCCCGGTGGGTTATTCCCTAGTGCAGATACAAATAAGTGAGCTGGCAGCATTATAACGGAACAAAAGAAGTCGACATAGACCAGCATAATAATGTAGGCATAGATTTACATATATTTATTAATTTGATTCATAAGAGCCTTCTGTATTCTGCTCCCCAYTTTTATTGACTCATACGCTTGAGTTTGCTTTGCTATGAAGGAAAAATAAAAGATGAGCCGCCAGATATTTTCTTTGTTTATAGTTCTCATATATCTTAGCAAAGCAAAACTGTTACTAGAAAGCCTAGCTACAGAGTGACATTATCTGCAGACTGTTAGATGCTTTTCCAAACAGTGTAATAAATACCCAGAATTGTCACATCCCAGACATTTCCTGGCATTAATAAACTAATACAAAGCTAAGAAGCTAGCCAATCTGAAAATCTAATGTATACAATCTTGATGATTTACAGTACAACTTTTGAAATACTTGAGCAATGCCCTGGGATGTTTTTGTCTGGAGCCTTTTAGTCAACTGTTTTACAACCCTAAGTCTCTGCAGTGAGTGGCTGCTTCAGCTGGTGTAACTCAGGACAGCTCCACTGAAAGCAGTAAAATAACTCCTGTGTTAGAATAGTCCATTTATTTGTAGGAATTAATTCTTGATTCACTCTATACAGATTTAAGTGTAAATTAAGTGTGTTCATGTATCATGAAGATATTCTGTAGTTGGTAACCTAGCAGTGATCTAGTAACATCTAGGCATCTTTATGTGTCTTTATGTTAATATATTTACCGTTTTGGCTGGATGAGTGCTAGTGGAGTGCTGCTAGTTGGATGCTGAATATTGTTTTGGGACATAAAGAGTTACATCATATCAGCAAATGTGCAGAAGAATGAGTAAACCAGGATGTAAAAGTGGATGTATTCTTCTCCCACTAGCTAGGAATGCAGTCTAATTTTAATTTGAGAAACCTATCTAGATGGAGGACCCCAAAGACCAATGATAGGGACTGTGATGGATTGCTGGATTAGAGTAGTGCAAAGACATTGAATTCAAGATCAGTCTGTGCCATGTGACAAAGGTGTCCGGTTTTTTAGAGTCAYGTATCTGTAGCTCTCAAGCATTGCTATATATACAGCACTATGAAAAAATGAGAATCATGTATAAAGAAGACCTCTTAGATATATATTCTTTGCTGAGGGTTGTGGGGTTGCAGCCTGCCCGCCGGCATGGTGCAGCATGCAGCACACTCCACGCAGTGCCATGCTGCAGCATGTGCTGTCTCAGGCAGAGTCGCGGCTGTATCATAGCTGTTGCTGCTCTCGATCAGTAACAGTTATGTAAACCTTTGCAAATTTGAACTCACTTGTCCTTGCATCACCCCTGAAGTAATATCATATCCATTTTACAAATGGGAAGATGAAGCACAGAAAAACTAGATGACTGTCTCTAGCCTTATCCTCAATCAATGTGTATCAAATTAGTTTAATGTTCATCTGAGTGCACAGATTTGTCTAGGAGAAAGTGTGATCATCACCAGATAATGTCATTCACTTGTCATTATGGTCAAAATGACTAGACAGCATAAAGATCCATTGCTGCTTGTCCTGAGAGCCATGTCACTCAAGCTGTATTTTTCAATGATAAAATTATACTTCYGATCAAGTTCCGATGAGGTTCAGCAGTGATCAGCTCCTCGGCTTTCAGCTGGGACATTATCTGCCGTATCTGCCCACCGCCCCCATTAAGTGTGATTAATGCAGTTTAATATAAGCATGATAAGACCTTTTTTTGGATGATAAATGCTATTTTCTGTAAAACCAAATGCAGGCTCCCTCTTATATCCTCTATGACAGATAGATAAGTAAATGCGGTCATGCCCAGAAGGTTACCTCTGGCRAATACATGACTTTGCCTACTGGGACAAGGATTAGGGTGTGTCCTAATAAAAGGATGGATGAAATGAGAAAAAAAAACCCCTCTTATTTTCAAGTCAGAGATTCTGGCTACAAAGCAATTATTCCACATGCTTAGAGAAAAGTAACTCCCTACAGGCTGGCTTTTTTAATTTATTATTTGCAAAACTTTGGACCACAGAAGCACTGTATACCTTCATGGCTCTGTGCTTATAAAGGAAAGATATTAGCTAATCTCATTCCTTAACTTAGAGTACGTGAGTGCACCAGAGGCACCAAAAATGCAGCGACTGAAAGTGCATATGGCTRCTTTCAGCACCAGCAAACTGGCTGCTTCCAGCAATGTTTAGATGGAAAGTGGTTTCCTTTCACCTTTTATCATCCTACGCAGACTCTCCCAAAGACCACTGTTTGAAAGCTGCATATAAAGAAGGAAGGGCCAGGAATATATCTGAGTTAGACTGTAATCATTTAGAGACCTAGCAAAGTTTGTAGGGCTGCCTGTAATACTGCATGTTTTGCCTGCAGATTTGTTATGAGCTTGTTTTTTTTTTTTTATGACAACAGCCTTGCTGTTTACAYTTAGAGCAGAAGAGAGACTAGGCAAGTCCCCTGTTCAGCAGTGGAAGGTTTCATTCCTCTGCAAGTGTTAGCTCTGACTAAGCTGTGTTCTGCAGCTGAGCTCGTACCTGCAAATGGGAGAGCTGGAGTGAGAGAAAACTGGAACAAAGAATTTATGAATGCCTAAAAAAACTGCCAGGGCAGAGGGTGAGGCAAAAATTCAGTCAGAAGCTACTGAGAAGCAGACTGAAATCTAGTTGCCAGAGCGTAGGTTCCTGGGTTTCTGCTGGACTTTCTGAATGTGCAGCCAAGACAGCCGTTCCCTCAGGCTTTGTATAACATTCGTGATCTCTTGTTCTGTGTTGTTTCCACTGCTGTGTTTAAGCNTTTTTTTTTTTTTTTTCAATCTGTTATGAGTCCTCTGAAATGTGAAATGTCATGATTCCAAATGGGAAGATGTGGAGGAGGACAAACCCAACCTGACATATCTGTGTAGCTGAGGACCAGGAAGGCAAGAATCATGATAAACGCTCATGAAGAGATTGGGGAAGAGAAAGGTGCTGCTAGCCTTGACATGTAGACTAYGAGTGTCTTTTTAAAAGAGTATTTTAGGACTTGTTCTAGTTGAGGACTCTGCTTATTGATTTCTGTGTACGTTACTGTCTCTATGTGGAGCTGCATGCTTGATATTCCCCTTTGTAAAAGTCAGCGAATGCTCTGTAGTAGGTTTGTGATCCCAGTGAAGTGAGCAGAAGGCAACCTAACATATTCACCTATCTCTTGGTGAATCATTTTAAATCAAATTCTGAAATGACCCCCTTCTCAGTGCTACCTGAAGACTAACACCTGAACTCATTAGTCACATTAAACAGAGGTGCAGAGGTCTACAACTTTCTAYGAATTGTATTATTTTTCTCTGCAGTTAGGTTCTGCCCAGCARTCATCTAGGGGACTCATCAGTTCAGCTTGGTCATGGGGATTTCATATTCACAGTTAAGTCCTCAGTGTGACAAAAAGCCTGTAGTCAAGTTTGGATTATAGCAAACAGACCGCAGTAGTCTTGAAGAAAGTGGAGTTTGTGTCTTTCATTAACTCCACTATTGGAGCGTTACCTCAACTGCTAAATCTGCAAGTCCAGATTTGGTGTAATTCTCAGTCTCCTGAACTCTATTGCTTTCTTTCTACTCTATTGCTGTATCTTTTGCTTTTTCCCCAGTAAACAGCTTTGAATAATATACTTAGTATGCACAGGCCTACAGGTAGCTGGCTTTGCTACACAGAYGTAAGATGGGTGAGTGGGCTGCGTTTACACCATCGCTCTCGCTGGGTTTTGGATAGCTGCTGAACTACAGCACACGGGGAGCATCACTTCAGTGCTCAAACCTGTCCTGTGAGAGATGGATATCRCAGCTATTTCCTGGCTCCACAAGGTGGACTATGTCTTGCACTGTATTTCTGACCCAAAGAATTGCTYTGATATGTATTCTGGGAGTACAAATTAGATTCAAGTCTACAAAGTGACTTTGAATATATACGGGAGTTAGTCTCTCTGGAGAAAAGCCCTAGTGATGAGCAGAAGGGAGAAGTAAGTAAGCCTCCAGCCTTCTTCTGGGGAGGAGCGTTTGGTGCAGCAGTTTAACACGTAGCACAAGCAGGAGGAGACTGTGCCTCTGAGATTAGAAAATATTTTAACCCTGGGATTGCTGGTCAAGAATAGAAGAAAGAAACATCAATGCTACAATGTAAAGCACAAGGTTTGGCAGCCATGCAAGAATACAACAAACACTGACTCGGAAATGAAATCCAATGGCAAGGAACAATATATGCCTTCAAATAAACAAAAGACACTGCATTTACACCCAAAGTGCTGATCTGCACTCTGATTGTATTTATGCTGCCAAATCATGTTTAAAGAACACAAAACAGAATAGCTGAAGAACTTTCAAATGCAGTAAGGCGGACTGCAGATGTGCCTTGTAATTGCTGTTACATATCCTGCTTGAGTTTCTCTGCATTGAGACATATGCCTATAGATTTTAAAAGGGCTGCAGTAACATCTGGATGTGCGATGGCATAATGCATTGGTGAAGAGTGTTACTGAAAGCGAGAAACGATGGTCTGCATATCTTTCATCTGTGATTCCAATCTAGCAGTAGTTTTCAAATCATGTTAAAAGAAAGATATCTGATTAATGGTCRTCCAGGCTCTTGTATCAGATTTGCAGTGGAGTTCTCAAGGGGAAAATTCATTAATAACTATGTGTTCTTTAGAACTGTGTGTTCTATAATATTTCCTAGATTAAAGTCTGACTGAGTTGTTGGAAACCCAACTCCTGAGCAAGAGTACTGCTACTTTTCAAACAGATTTTACAGCCTTGGTGATACATTGCTAGCTACAAGTGAGATTTTAGAAGCAGCAAAAGAAGTGGAAGCATTCACTTTACTTAATGCTGTCCCATATTAATGAGGTGAAGCTCAGTGTTTGGATATATAAGATGGAAATTTCAAAGGGCACCTATCCAGACTTCTATATCCAGGGCTCAGTTGGTGTAAATCAGTACTTTCTACTGCAGTCAGTGGAATTATACCAATTTATACTGGATGCAAGCTGGGTCCTATACTCTAGCAGACTGTATATGTCAGCTTCTTATTTGCAGAAATATGAAATATGGAGCACTATTTTGATGTGTTGCATGATTTTTATCCCTTAGTCTACTTAATTAAGCAGAAATAATAGAAGTATCTTTGCCATTCCTTTCTTGGGAAGTGTTTTCAGAGATCCCAGTACTAATGAATTTTTACAATATGACTAACGGGAAAAACAATTTACTGTGGGTTTGTTATCTAAATATGTTTTCCTATCACAGAACATGAAGATAGTCCTACTTGTGTAAAGATATAGTCTTGTCTCCAATTACTTCACTGCATCATTTTACTAGCTTTCTACTGAAACATTTTTCCTACGTAGTCCAGGACTACTTTATAGTTATTGACAATGAGAGGGCCTTAAACTTTTCTTTTAACTAGATGTAAGAAAGGTTCAGTAATCTATTTAGAAAGCAGTAAGTGAAACTCCACCTACTCCAGTTTATTTCATTCCATGTATATTTTCTTCTATTCATTATGCTCCTGCAATACAACGGCCAGTATTCCTCTCTCTTATCTATAATATAGGCCTTGACACTGGTATTATTTCTTTTTCTACGCTATCTCAAAATCCCACAGTTGGGATCCTCCAAATGGAGGAAGAAGAGAATTTTTTCCTCTCAATTTTTATTTACTCACCTTAATGTTCAATACTGACATATAGGGAAGGGGAAGAGCAGCTCTTTCGGACACTAAAGACTGTACGCATACCCAGTGCAGTGAACATAAACTTTCCGGAATGTGTCTTTGGTCCATGGAGAGCTGTGCCTGTAGAATTCATAGGGAGCTTTGGCCTAGACAGATGTGAGAGGGAGCAAAAAATCTACAAAAATCATCCTAATCATGCCGTGGTGAGCTTTTAAAAGGAAAGAGGGCAGATAGTGGGGTGGAGAGCTTCCTGAGRTGACAGAGCAGCATGTTGCTTTGGCAGAAATGTCCCTAGTTATCTTTTGAACCAGATAGTACCACACCAAACTCATGTTTTTAAAAATTTGTGCCTACCCTATCCTAGAGGTCCTATCTAAATGTTTCTAAATATGGCTCTTGAGGTTGCATATTTTCTGATTCTAATACAGAAGCAGATACAATCAGTGGAAGCTCTGGCACACGTCATTAGTGAGCCAATCAGGTAGATTTTATGCAAACACAATTAGGGCTTGCATGACTCAGTAGCTGGTGTTCTTGCTATCTCCTTCCAGCATTTATTGAGAACCCACTTTTAGTGCAGCTGAGCATATACCAGATACTGAGGCATGCGGACGCTGACTTTGTTTGTGTGAAGTCACTTTTTGGCAAATTGGCTTCACATGCCGTGATTGTGCATTGATAGTTTTYGTCTCTGTATTCAAGCTAAACCCTTAGTACGAAGACAGATAATCTATTTTAAATTAAAAGATTATTGAGAGAGATGACACAGGTAAGCTTAGAGATGTTTCATTAATAAGGCATAGATTTTGTTGAAGTTATAAAATGCTGATGTAGCTGCTCTGGTAGTAACAAATGTTTCCTAGTATCAGTTCCAGAGCTGCAGCATGTAAGTGAGAGAGAAATTTGTTTGGCAGGTACCCTGCCAGCATTTAGGAGCTGAGGCTTTCTTGAAAGGTAAATGACTGAAGGAAAAGATCAAGAGTGGCTCTAATTTAGTATCAAATCGCTGTGTTTATAGGCTTCTTTAAGTTTGCTCATCACAATACATCCTGTCAGTGTACTCCAGAGGACGCTGCAGCTGGTCTCCAGCTTAGGAGAAGAACCAAAACAGCATCTGTGTAACTTGGCAATACCCCACCCATTCAGTTCTCTGCACCTTTAATGCTCCTCTGGGTGCCAATGTCACACCCAGCCCTTTCACAGCATTTTGGTCTAGGTCTTCTCACATGGTATGGATGGCCCTGTTCTTCCCATACTTTAGCACGTGCCTTATGGAGAGCTTACCCTCAACTCTTTCCTGTTACTGATATGTTTGCAGGGACTGGTGCAAGTACAGGTGTCAGGAGGAGAGCTAGGCTAAGGAAAGTCAAAGACAAAAGTTTTTTTTTGGCTTTCTCTGCTTGTCAGCTGTGTTAGGTAGGAGCTCAGCTGGCTTTGAGGGCAAGGAGGAACTTCTGGTTGTGTCCCAGTATAGTCAGGGTTATCATATTAATAATATGCAAAAGGAAGACCTATGTTCCTTCAGAAAAGCTCAGTGAGGATGAGCGAGTGGCCAAGCAGAAAGATCAAGTGTCTCTAATACAATATTCTCATAAATGCTCACATGCAGAATAGAAACATCATTGTACTAATGACTTTCAAATCTTCTCCTGCTCCTTAAGACATCCATACCCTCCTTTGAAATGAGAGGGTATGAAGTCTTCTGTTCTATATGAAGACTCTAACAAATTGGATATCCAGGACCATTTTGGAGCAAGAATCACACCAGACTCAGCAAGACTTCTTTGGGTTAATGAAGCCCTTGTTAAACTATAAAAATGAAGATGATACTAGAGAAGTCAAAGGATCAGGATGCTGGATTTGCAAACTGTTTTGCAAGACATACAAAGGGACTGCAGAAAGCCTGGTATAATCTTGCAGCAGGTTGAGATGCTGGCTAGCTAGGGAGCTTTTGCTGTTCTAAGTGTAGTAGTCTCAAATCTTCAAATGGGAGTTTTAGTAACAGATGAGGTAAATAGATTGTATCAGGTATAAATTAGGCATTAGAAGTATAAGATATTCTAATTTTAACTAATTGTTTTGAAATATGGTATCCACTATAAAGGAAGACTCTTAAATTGCATGTGTTTAGTGGACATGCTTTGAAACTCAGTTGAATTTTGCAGTTTTTTTCCAGAGTACCATCGGTGTCATATGATGTTATTTATATAAAGTTTGCTTGGGTTTGGCCTTTCTCCATTTCCAAACTCTTAGTTTTATATTCAGGGAAACTGCATCAAATGTATTTACAGCTCATGTAATCTGAGTCTTAAAACTGTAATGATTCAAGAAGCTATGAGATAAGTGACGTGGGATGTGATGAAAGACTGAGTGCAGCTAGAACAGTTGAATGACCCTATAGCAATAGGGCTTCATGGAGAGGTACAGGAACCTCTCTGTGGGCTAAAGCGTTCATTTTTGCTGGCATCTACAGGGCCAGATTCAGAAGGAATGATCAGACCATGAAATCGATTTTTTAAAAATCTATGTCTCTAACTCTAGTTTAAGGTGAAACAGATTTTACATTTCAGAAATCTCTTTCTGACACTGCCAATGGCTAGCAAAGCCAGTTGAAATATCTATTGATACTGGCAAAATTGGTGCAGGAGATGGCAACTAAGGGATGGAGCGTGGTGAGGGATGAGTGGTGAGCATGAGGGTCTCTCCGAAACAGGGCATGAGGATGTGTCCCAGCCGTTGACATCAGATGGACAGAGAATGAGAGACTGCAGCAACTTTTGCTGTAAACTGCAGACTTACCGGTTGGAGACAGTAAATCTGAGTATGTTGGTCAACAATAAAATGACAAAGAACTACCAACGTGTCCAGGCTGAAAAGAGCTGACATAATGCTCAGGTGCATCCGTTGTTAAAATATCTTTGTTGACAGTGGGGAAGTGTTTGTACTAATGTATAAGGGCACTGGCAAGATCTCATTTAGAATAGTTGCCAATATGAGAAAAACTGTAAATAAGATGAGACTTAAAAACATCAATGTTTTTAATAAACTAAGAACATTTCAAGTCTGTTAGATTCTTGTACATCAAGGACAAGGTCCATTCATTAGGCTTCTATCCAAAAATCCACAATTCTCCCTTATTAAAGAACATTTCTCAGCTCCTGTGAATTATCCTCTAATTAGAGGTCAACCTTTTATAAACAAAAAAAAAAAAAAAAAAAAAAAAAAAAAAAAAAAAAAAAAGGCAACCTACAGTAAGTCATCTTGAAGAGACAAACTTGAAGGAAAAAATGAATGTTTCTCTCTGTGCAGAAGATATTACAACAATTTATCTTTCTATGTTGTGAACCTCTAGGAAGGATGTAAAGCAAGAAAAAATAATGGAGATGCCAGATATTAAGTTTAGAATTGTAGCACTTCATTTATAAAATGACAGAAATCAAAATGTTCCAAAAAGTCTATTTTGTCATGAGGCAAATGACTGAAAACAATCCCAGTAATGAACTTTTGCAGTGGTAAACATTTTGGGAAACTATATGGAGAATTTTCTAAGGCAATTAGTTAAGTTAAATTTAATTTAAAGAATTCATCACTTAATGACTCTTAGAGGTTCTATACATGATGGAATTTTAACAAATGTGAAAAACAGATTTTTAAATTTCTGCTGATCACTCAGCACCTGACACATTGCTAATAAGTAAAAGCTGTGCTAATGGGAGACTTGCCTTTTAAGGAAAATAAAAGAGGCCACAGAGTCAACTTTTCCTAGGCATGTATTACCACAGAGGAACAACAGATGAATGCACCTGTACAGCATGTCCCCAGGTCCCTCACAGTTTATGTAAACCATCTGCATAGATTGTTCATGCATGTCAGTTTAGTATTGTTTATAACTATTTGCGTACAGCTTTTAAGAGTAAAAGTGAGCACAAAAGTGCATTGTTAAACTGTGCATTTGTTTGCATTCAGAAATGACTATTTGCATGGGAAATTCCCAGTTTTGCATATATTTATGTGTGTGTGAGTATGTACATCAAGAATATTAAGTAAATGCTTAGACTCTTCATTTATCAGGATAAAAAGAACCAATGTGGCCACATGGTGTCACATCCAGTACGACACAGCCTGTAAAACCTTGTCTAGCGGAGGAAATGTTCTTCTGTGCTGCTTAAGAGAACTCAGTTTGCACACACCCAAGATGTGTTTTTGTGTGTGTAATTGCACAGTTGCAGTTATACAGATTAGGCTTACTGTTTTGCAGATCTCCCCTCCTTTCAGCCCAAAAACCATTATCAGCTTCAGGTCAAGAAAGTGTACTAGAGAAAATTTCCTATTCTCAGGCCTGATAATCAGTTGGAGCATGTACAACAAAAATACTACAAAAATCATTTGGAATCAAGAGCTATAATAGAAATCTGTGTGTATGCAATTGCATGAATGCTTCCTTGGAAAAGGAGGAGAGAAAGAGGAAGCCAGCCAGAACTGTTTTAATAGTATAATATCCAGTTATCACAGTTGATGGAAAAGGCATCATACACAGCATTTAAGAGGAGTAAAGGCATGGACCATAAAGCGATATTCAGAGTTATAAGTGCAACTTCCAAGTTTAAAACATGTTGGACTTACCTTCTGCAGGTGTAAATCAGCCTTGCTGTACTGCTGTCAATGGAGCCGTACCCGTTTACAGCAGCCAAGGATCTGTCTCATTAGGTTCATCTGACATGCTGTGTTGGAAACTATGTCTTTTGCAAACTTTACAGTTTTTGTTGCCAAAAGCTTTTCAACCTTGAGAGAGTAAAAGAAATGTGTGACAAAACAATTGTACTTTGGGGATAAAGCGTCTCCTTAAAAAATCTGTTTTTCTCTGTCCAGTTGCCAAATGCTTCCTCCCACGTAAGCAATTGAAGTCTCATTTGAGCAACTTACCATGAATAGTATAACTGTTGTAAAAATGTGTAGTCTGAAAACCCATCATAAGTATTTAAAACAGCCGTTTCTCAGACCCAAGGGTAATAGCTGCTGACCTTCTCTCAAAGACAGGGTCTAGCCAAATGCGAGGCTGCCAGGAAGTCAGGCAGCCACTTTGAAAATAAACTTTTGTCCTTTCTCTTTCTTCAAACACCCAAACACCTGAACTCTTAAACATACTACAAAATTGATCATGAGATTTTTTCCCCTTTCTGTGTTCAGTAAAAGGATATTCATAAGAATACAGAGTATTTCCTTACTACAGCAGAGGCTGACAGTGATCACGAGGATAATGAGCATCAATAGTACTCTCAGTTTCTAGAAAGAGATARTATACTCTACTCTTCAAAATTTAGAATGACGGATAACTGATGTTTTACTTTGTCTTCTAAAATTGAAGTAAAAAGTAAATTTAAACTTTTTTTTTGTCATCTGCTGCATAGGATTTTTATGCATGGAAGGCTTTGTTATTGCAACATTTATGTAGCAGAAAAAGTCCTAATTTATCCATATTGATTTTAACTTTGCCTTACATTTTACACTGTGAGCAAGCATCTTCAAAAATCAATATCTTTACATTTGACAAATGTGTTTCACATGGATGGTTCTACCTATCAATCCCTGGCTTTTGAGCAGCAATAAAATATAAGCAAAAAGGAAAACTAGTCAGCATAAAACCTTCCTCCATGTTAATGTTGGTCACAGTAAGCCTCATTGACCGTATATGGTTTATGCTTTCTGTTAAATGATCAATATTTGAATTTAAGGGCTCATTTGAAGTTATGACATTGTAGGGTATCTCACATCTCAAATCACGTAATTTAACAATAACAGGAGGGAGAAGCTTTCCAAGTGTATTAAACTTTAAAAGTATATTAAAAATACAGATGACCACTAGCGTCCTTGTTTTACAGACAGAGAAACAAAGGTATGTTGAAGTGATAGGAAGGCCATGTAACAGATTAGTGACTTTTCTTCAAGTGGATGTGTAGCTTCTGCTTTCGGCACTATATAGTAGAGCACAGGTCTGTGAAAGGAACAGATTGCTTGTATGGGATCAAAATTCTTCCTGGTGAAAGTCCCCAAATCAGCACCATTGCACCAGGTTTCTAATAGTTCTGCTTCGTTGCTGCCATTGATAGCCATGGGCTTTTGCCATTGAATTCAATAGCTGCAAAGAGAGCTCCAAAATATTTTGAAATTATGTTAAAAARAATGGGCTGCTTCCATTAAAACCTCCATAAGACGACATTAACTTTTGTTACCAGCATTTAGCAGGTCATCCTGGGTCCCACTAAAATTGACAGGATTAAGCAAGTCTTAATTTTAATAATGAGAAGCTTGTCAGAGAAGTAATTTCTACTGCTGTTTATTCACAAATGTAAATTCCTCTAACAGCCATTCAGGACTCTGAAGGACATCTGCTGTTGTTTAATTGCATCCAGCAAATGCATATATTATGGTTATGTGGCTCTGCAAGTGAGGAGCATCTCCCTGTGTTCTCCTRCAGGGGCCTGAGGAGGAAGGAGGACAGGGACCTTCATGGAAACTTCAGGAAGCCTTGCCTGAGCCACTTAAATTTGCCCAGAAGGCAAATATCTGAGGGTGATGCACACATACCTGCTCAGGACAGACTCATTGGCCAGTTTAGAGAGAGGTAGAGACCAGGATCCAGTATCACAGTTCCCACTGATTTCAGCTGGAAAAAAATGGCCTTTGGTTCACAACATTCCTCAGACGATTTCTGCCAAGCCARTTCCCAAATCCAGAAAGCTGCCCTAGTGAGGCCAACATTAAAGAAAGAAAGAAAGACTGCTGCAGTCGCTGAAGGTAGTCCGAAGTGGCCTGCTCTGCTCCGCATAGTGGTGAGCAGTGGCTGCAGGCGCAGGAGCAATGACATACCAGCAGAGCAAGGGAGACTTCTTGTCTCCAAGGAAATGCGAAGGGGTACCGGTCAGTGCAGCAGCCTTGCCAGGTTTAGCAGGGAACTGTTCTCCTAGAAAAAAATGATAATGTCAGCTGAACTTCCCTGTGAAATCTTTCATGTTTTTCCCAGAAGCCCTACTGGCAGGGTTGTGGCAAAAGGGAACGCAGGAAGTGTGCAAAGGAAGAAACTGTCTTTCACCCAGAATGAATGCTGATGGCACATAATGTTTATTGCTAAATCCACGCTGTGTCTGATGGCATCACGCTAGGTAGCTGCACTCAGTTGTCCATTATTCCTCACCCTTAACCAGCAGGAGCAGGAGTGTTCAAGAACCAAATATGCAGTAGCACAGGATACAGGCTTAAGGAGAAAGTGAATCAAGAGCACAAAATGAGTTCTGGAGCCRTGCAAAATGAGACTCTGAAATACATATTGCTATTATTTAATGACAGCATTAATCCTCATATACAACCAACAGTTTATTGCTTCCTGCTCTTACCCCCACCCTGTAAGGCATCAACTATTCTATTTCCTTATCTGCTCACTGGGTCAGCTGCTTTGGAAAAGTTTCTTAAGCCAACACAGAAAACAGGAAGAACAGCTACAGACAACTCTGTTCTTCCTCAGACCCCTCGCAGTGTCAGTCACTTCACTGGCACGTCCCCAGGAATCGAGGGTCTGACTCTGTATCTGCAGAGGAGCCAGTCCTGACCCTTTCCTCGGTTCACCTAGAGACAGCGCTGGCCGAGGAACTCACCGGGCTGCTTAAAATACCTGTGATTCTCTGTCAGGTTTGAGATACTCTCAGTAAGTTATGGTGTTTTTCTGATAAAAAAAATCCCTTTTTCTTTTGAGATTACAGGACAATAGCCTGATTTCTTGTTTGAGAAAGGTGCCCAAGGTGCCCCCAGGCTGTGTTTCAATGCCGAAAAAGAGCACTAGTTCTGACAGCTAAGAGTGGAGAGAGCTTTTCTAATTTGTAGTGCTTCAGTTTCTCTGTGTCCAGTTAGAGGCCAAGGACACCCAAAGGCATGGGTTACGCTTGAAAATCTTGCTCCTGGGATTTTCTTCATCCAGGCTTCAAAACTATTCCTGTGTCCCTGTGCTTTGCTGTTCCTCTTTGTCATTTATCCTAATTGGTAGGCTACATGAAATCTGCTGCCTCTCTGATGTAAGGGATGAGGATCATTTGTCTATGGTGCAGTACTACCCTCTTAATTGTTAATAATATTCATTAATACATAAAAAATGATAACAAGACACTGATTGGATTGCCTTAGTGTGAACTATGTATCCATGGAAAAGATCAACAGATCTTGCTTGCATCTAATTTCATTGTATTTTTTGCAGACTCTCATTTTCTTTTTGTGTTTAGATCAAGCCAAAGAGACCTTGCTTTGCATAGATGTTAAGTAACTTCTTTTTTTAAATAAAAGGGCTCAGCTAAGTAATTCTGACCATTTAATTGGAAAATACTCTGTATTGCCCTGGCTGACCCCTCTAAGCAAGGCAATATTATCATCAGCATGCAGAAAAGCTCCTGAGAGAAAGCATGCATTCAGCATATCTTTAATACAGTACAAATAACGGGGTAGAAGTGAACTTTGGGGTGCTCCTGCAGTCAAGGCACCGATTTCTCTGAAAGTGCATGCCCTCCTGCCTGCTTCCAGGGAAACACCGAATTGCATTACCAGCTGCCTTGAATGCACATAGCTGGTGCAGAAATTAAGAGCACCTGACAGCATCAAATGTTTGTTCTGCATTCAAGAGTATCATTCTGCACGGAGGTCCCTTATCGGTAATAATGTATGTTTGGTCAGTACGCTCAAATAAGGCCACAGAAGTAGAATACCTGAGGTGGAATCCAGGCTGGGAAGCACTTGGCACAGGCTGAATCACAACAGAGCTATAAAGAGATCTTTTCTGCAGTTCTGGACAGTGAAGACAGACAGAAGACAATTAGTGTGATATAAAATTCACCAGTTTCTGCTCAGTGTCTTGAAACTTACTGTAAGCTTTCTCTGGGTTTTCGTCCTAACTTTGTCACTAGGACTAAATGCTGATTTTGTCTCCCTTTGGCTCAGATGTCAGTACCTGAAGACAGCTGGGCTGGTGGTGCTTTGCTCGTGCAGTGCCTGCGGGCGCTCTTCTCCCCTGCCCCCTGCCCGCACCGCCTGCAATGCTGCCGCCGGGCAAGACCCCGTGAACTGACGTCCTCAATGCAAATACCACCAGTGCTTTACAAGAATGGTCCAGTCCTGAAACACATTCATTTCTGCTGAAGAAAGGTTTTGCTGTTTTGTCAAAATGCTGTGTATTTCTTTTAGATTCACAAATCCTTCCCTAGTAACATTTTTAAATCTAGAATGCAAAAACAACACTTTGGATGTTGGTAGCTTTGTATGTTGCCATGAATATCTTACTTGATGGTTAATACTATGGACCACTGCTCTTCTGTGTTCTCAGGGGTATGAGGCATCACTTCTGTTATAAATAGGAAACATGCAGTTATTTTCTATGCATAGGGGAAGCACTCTGTTCTCAGAGAAAGATGAATTATGTAGTCCAAACAGGTGACACATAGTAGATGTTGTTGCTTTCCATAACCTGAGATGTAACCCAGCTGTGCCCTTTGCTTTTGCAGATGTCAGCTGTACCATCTGCTGATGAAAAAAATTGTGCATCACTGTGGAAACACTAAGCAGTTCTGTGGTCTTTTCTGCACTCTGATCAGGCTGAGCATTTTTAAATAACATGACCTTTATTGATTCTTACAAAAATGAACTGTGCAAGATGGAAAACTTGAAACAAATACTGTCACAGTCTCTTTTTAGTCTAAAGAAAACAATTATATTGCAGAAGTGTTATAACTAGGATGAAAATGGTTCAGTTCATTTGAGAACACTTAGGAGACCCTCAAAAAAAAAAAAAAAAAAAAAAAAAAGCATCAGCAACTGAAAGCAGAGATCTGATAAGAGAGGCAGTGATGGGATGAGAAAAAAACTTTTTCCATTGAAGTCAGTTTTGGCATAGCCTTCCATGGAATGAGGATTTCAACAAATTTGATGTTTAATACACCAGAATTTTATTGCTTTCTGCCGTAAGAATGCTGTGCTCTGAAACTCTTCTCTTTCTGGTAGCCATTAGCTGACTCTTGGTAGGTAGATGCTGTCGAGCACTGATGGGGAAACAGTGAAGAGGCAGTGGAAGTCTGTGGAGTTGTCTGAGCCTTGCTGCCTAGCAGTCTTCCCATTTTAAGCATTTAGGCCAGCTGTTTTCTTCCTCTTCTCAAGAAGGCTACAGAAATGTTTTCTTTGTGCACGAGGCCCTCTGGCTCTGCCATTTCCAGGCACCCCTAGGATGGGGTCTCTCACTCCTGAGGGCTACCAGACCTTCCCACCCTCTATATGTTACTGTTTCCCTGCTTTTTTAATAGCAAGAAGACAGATCAGAAAACATAAGTCTTTTCTCAGCCTCTAGCCTTGTTCATATCCTCCCCTTGCTCCCAGCTGAATCATATCACTTGTAGTCTTATTAGTCTCCAGTGACTGACAAACCTGGGAGGTCATGTATGTAAAACACCAGAGCAATTGCTTGATAGTATAAAGGCCATATCAAGGTTTCTTCTTGTTCATTCAGTCACGGCTCCAGAAGGAACACAAGTGTCACGTGGATTAGCAGATAACTGGATAGTGCAATGTGCTAGAGAGCACCATAAGTGGTTTTAGTTCTGCAGTCCTGTGCCATTGCTAGCTGTGGATAGCATGAAGTACCAAAAAAGCGTGTAAGTACTCAAATGAAATCACTCGCATGTAACTCTGGAAAATGTGACTGTTCTTTCTGGTTCTGGGATTTTCAGTGTCTCTGTTATTCTGAAGCTAATAGCAAGACCTGCTTCTGCTCTTGCATAGCTTTTAGGTGCAAACTGCATTTGACTAAGTACCCCAAAGTCAAGTCAAGTCTTAACCAACTATCTTTCCTAATTGAAAGGAGATGCAAGACAAATTTAGGAAGTACTGTGCTGCTTTGTGTCAATGCAAAAAAAACAGGCATTCTTCAAACAGCCACAAACAACGTCAAGCTCTTCAGACTCCCTGAAGAAAGATAAAAATTGGAAGATCCTCCTAAAAATAGAAAATAGGGACTTGTACATTTAGGCTGGTACTCYGAATAGTCTGAGATAGGCTAGCTAGTGGTAGAGCCAGCTGCTGCATTATTCATCTGCTTTCCTGGCAGCCTGAATGTTCCTAATGACTGACACAGAATCAGGACAATTTCCTACATCTGGTTAGGTAAAGGCTGCTCATGGAAGTTATGACACATTTGTGACAGATATTTCTGAGACTGTTTCTGGGAGATGATATACCATTATGGTAGGTGAAACTATAGACTCTTCCAGAAAAGAATGTTTGATGTCTGACACAGATGCTGATGTAAATGTTTAAGAAGAGTTTGCTGAACTATGTGACATTGCCTGTATGTTAAGGCAGAAATTATATTGCTACTTAAAGATATGGTATAGTATAAAAATCAATAGGTGAGGAATGGATGGGGATGGTGCCAAAACAGGGCCACTTCTGTGACAAATGTACTGCCAAGCAAGTGTAGCAAGAACAAAACCTGTCAACTACATATATTCATTCTTAGTGGCTTATATTGAATTCATCACTTTAAGATGCTATTAAAATTAATGCTGTCCTAAGAGGTGCTCTTGCAACTAAGTATGAAATTGCCCAATTAATTAAAAAAAACTCCAACAAGATGATAGATTTTGTGAGAGAAACTGAGCTGTTAAGTACACCACCAGGCACCCATAAAATGGACTCTCTCTGCAGAAGAATTTATTGTCTTTCATTTCTGAAAGCTGCCTTGCATTAGGAACTGAACCAAAGTAGGAACTGCAGGAACTGAAGATCACATCTGCAAATCTTTCACATTTCAGAAGTATTCTTTTTACTTATGTTATTAAAAGAGCCTTTTAATGAATAGATTCCTACCATATACCAGTGGTTTTAATTATGTGAAATAAATTACTTTCCTATTGAAACATGCTTTCATTTACAGATGCAGACCCTGAAGTCACCAGTGTCCCTATCTGTGATTTAGATTGACAGTGAAACATGGGGAATCACTGAGATGTTCACCCTTGCACAAAAAAAGTGCAAACATTTTTGAGATCTCTTCTTTTTCTTCCCATTCCAATCCAGTGTAGGACTCAAAACATTTAATGATGAACAAGATCAGTAATATAATCAGAATAATGAAACCTTTGGCCCTATTGGGCTAGCAGCTGATAGGAAAAATCACACATTTGGGAATATCATAATTTTTCTCTAGGGCAGAATAATCTATGCCCATTTTCATCTGAAGCACARGGGAAGGTCTTGAGGCAGATTAACATTAGAAATAAAGCAATAAGCACTAGACAGGTGCAGGAGTTGACATGGAGCATTCTGCATATTAAGTAATGGAGGGAAATGTTAAAAAGACCAGAAGATGCCTGCGGAGGGATTTATGAGAATGAAAAGGAGACTTCTGTAGGTCTAAGCTCTGATTACTGGGCTTGTATCAGCTGAGCTTGTTGTCTGACTCGTCACTAAAGTGAGCTCACCAGGCTAGGCTTGCTCCTTCCCCTACCTTTTATGAGTTTTGAGTGTGAGTGATGGTGATGGGGAAATAGATTGAGCATCTCTACAACACAGCCTCTGGTGTTCCTGTACCTCAGCTCCCCAGGTATGAAAATGGAGATTTATTTATCCTTATGACTATCAGTGCTTGTGAGGTATTTGTATTTTATGGCAAAAAGCACTACAGCAAGGCCTATATCTATAATCTTTTCTACTGTAGCAGTACCCAAAGTCAGTAAGTGAAATCACAGCCTTGTATTGATTTTATGTTCTGCTGATAATGAATTTGGGAATCCTCTGGGATTAGGTAAACGTGCTGACATAGAAGTAGGCTGTATGGAGTAGGCTCCTATATTTCTTCTTCACAGCAGCTACCTGCTATCAACACACGCGTTTTGTTACAATGATGTATTAAAATTCAATGTGTGTCTTATTTAAAACAAAGCAGAGGAGAGGGCGGAGAGATGTGGTGGGGGGAAAAGATTGGCCTGCTAATCCTAATAAAAGGAAGCCATTCAAATGAATAATTTTATAAACTCCTGTGTACTTGTGCTGAATAAGAAGTGAAGCCTCTTGTTATTAGCTTTGGCAATAACAGAGCTGCTTTGATTATTGAAGCTGCTGTGAGGAAACACCTAGCATCAGAAAGCTGCCAGTGAACCACGTAGTCACTGGTCAAGAGATTCTCTCAGTATATAAATGTGGGGAAACATCTCCTTTAATAAAACAGAAGAAAACTAAATTCCTGTTATATTCAAAGCAAAATTGTGCTGCAAAATGTTAATGTTCCTATCTATTGAATAATCTAAAAGATGCAGTTTTTATACTAGGAGGTATACCTTGCATGGTATGAACACACACACATCAGCGCCACTGTGTAGTGCTCGAAATACAAGCAGCAGAGAGAGATAAGGAGAGGGGTGCGCACCAGAAAACCTGGAAGCAGTTCTCTGAGTGGTAGACGCTGCATCAAGCAGACACTGTTACAGTCCTCTCTGTGTAAATCAGAAGGACATGGAGCAGGAACCTCAAATGAAGAGCTACAGTAAATATTCAGAACCGTTTGAGAACTGACTTTACTAGTTAAAATTTGATTTTGGTACTTCAGTGATTTGTGTATCAATTCCTGCTTATGGAAGGCAGGGCTTGTAACATTTACAAAGCTCACACAATCTTCAGAATTTGCTGAGACAGAGATTTTGAAGGAATGTGCTGCTAATCAATGTGTTAATGATTTCTCCCATGTTGTAATCCATCATTTTATCACAGCACACAGTTTAGCAATTTGCTTATGCTAATTATTACAACACCCAGAACAGTTCTGAGTACAGCTCTAGGCTATGGCTAGAGAAATGTTTGCCGTGCTATTTACATTTCTCTTATTTACCACAAGGAATCCTAGAAGCACTAAGAAAAATTTACTTAGATATTAGAGGTATATATTTTGCAGTCAGCATGTTTCCCTTGGTCATCACTGCAAAGAAGGCTTACAAAGAAAGTTGTTCTTTCTCCAGAATCCATTGCTCTCCTAGATGAAGATGTGGAAGTGAGGCAACTAGGTATCAAATAGAGCTTCTTGCACTGATGCTTATACCACAGCGTTGAGGGACCAGGACTGTTAATCMCTAGTGCAAAGTAGTCAAAAGAGAGGAGTTAAGCAGATAGAGCACTACGTGGGCATCAGATTTAGGCTTTATTTTCTAGCGAAACATCTGATACTGGTGCAGGTTGCTTTCCCATTCTGCTTTTTTGCTTTCCTTGTGTTGCCTGTTCAGGCTGTTTTGATCATTTAGGAGGCAGGAAGCATTACCAGAGTGTTCTGTTTTAGTGGGGATGTCCCTAAAGGAAAGATGTCTTCTATTTTGCTACTTATGGCCATTCAGCCTTCCCTATGCAAAAGATCTTTAATAGACTATATTTTGCAAAGGCACCTGAGTATTTGTGGCATGTAAATGATACTTACATGTTAAGTCTTAGATCTGCAAAGTATTTCATCTACCGTTGCCGGTGTGGTCAGCTGTGCGTGTGAATGAGTGTGTGAGCGTACCTCTGCAGATTTTTGTGTGCATGTAGCTGTTTGTTGAGGAAAACAGAGTTTGTCTCCTTCCCATCTGTACATATAAATTTTACCCACTCTTTATGCGCAAGAAGAGAATTTGTTATATCAAACCATTTGTGCAGCCTCCCCATACAGTGACTGCCAGTGAGGAGGAGCTTTCAGGGTGGYGCAATTCAGTAATGGGATTTTAGTCGGCAAGGGTTGATAACACTGGGCAGGTGTTTTCAGCCAGATGTGGCTGGATGGCTTTCCAACTTACTGATGTGCCCATGGCTTTGCTGAAAACCTGAAGGCAATGTTGAAATTGCAGTCCGTCACAGAACAGTAGTTTTCAACCTCCATCATAATTGCCCTCTTAAAAGTAGCACAGAAGACTTTCCTGACAAGGCCACTACTGCTGAAAGGACAAAGGGAAAGTAGTTAGTTGGCGGTGTTCAGAACTGGGTTATCAAATTAGCTTCAGCCACTTTCAATTACAGAATCTCATGGTTTCGAAATGAGTTCTAAATGAGGGGCTATAATTCTTTGTCTGCAGTGAGCAAAAGAACATAATCATCATTATTTAACAGGGGCCTACAGTCTAGCTCGCTCCAGGATAAGTTTCGTCCAAAAGAAAGGATTCAATTGGCATGAGCAAGGCAAAAGATTATCAGCTGGCCAGACTTCAGTGCATTTCTCAGTCCTGCAGCTATAGAAGTGACCTTGGGACTCATCCAGGAGGAATTTACTCCCAGAGTCATTCTGAACCACTAGCTAATGAAACATAAATACCAAAAAATTAGAGCAGTTCCAGCTTACRTTAGGGTTTTCTTCTGCAGTGACTTCTACTCTGTCTGAAGAGTGTTGTTATGGTAATGGTGGTGGTAAATCCAACTGTCTGGTGACTTTTTGGTGTTACTGTCACATTGTATCACAGTAACAAGTAGGCTCAYGCCAATAAAAAAAGATGGTTCATTTTTCTGATCAGGCAGCCTTCCACCTGTTGTTCTCYCTGATGAAGCAGAGAGGAGGAGTGGGTTCTTGCTAGACCTTGCTTCTACAGCTGCTTTGCCCCAGTCAACCGGAGGTTCTGGGCCAGGAGACAAGCTTGGCTGGGGAAGACTGCATTATTCATCACATATGGGATGACCAGCARTGGATGCAAAACTTCTAGAAATTCAAGGACACTATATAGGCTCCGTGCAGGAAGCTCATACCRCACTGTCACCATCCTCAGAGGTATGCAGTCCTGAAGTGTCCTAAATTCAGAAGAGTGCTGTCCCTATACAGCCTCCAACCCTATGCTGTCAGCAGATAGCCTGTTTGGGGTGTGCAAATCCACCGGTGTCAAGGCAGTGACTGAGATCTCTGAGGCTATCTCCCAAACGCCCTCCTTCAAACAATGTGCATGGGCAACACCAGTGAAATCATCCTAGCTTCTTAGTCTCTGAGGGATCTGTTGATGGCATCCACACTGTTACTCGCTGCGTGGTCTATGGCAGCTACAGCTACATAAATTGCAAGAACATGTCATGAAGGCCTTGGTGGGCCACAGGGGAGATCAACAGATAGTTTGGCAGGGATCATCACACAGTTAATGATGCCTATGTGCTCTGTAACTCAGGCTCTGAAACTAGTTTTAGTCTGGCCTTTTTTTTTCTCTTATTCACTGGATTTCAAGGGTCAAACTTACTACTTCCTGGCTGTTGCTGTTTGGCCCAAAYATCTGGGGGGGGGGGGAGTTCTGTCTCCACTGAAATCATGGGGACATTCCCATTTATTTCAACAGGTCATTGGTTCTTTAGTTGTTGTTCTCACTGTGTTTCTGAATCAACATTGCCCTCAGGCTTACAAATGTATTTAGATTTACCCGCAGTCATGATACACACCCAAGTGAAAGTGATGGAGAAAGAAACTGTTTTGTTTCAGGTCCAACAGCTTTTATTAATTTGTTCAGTCCTAGCTCTGTGCACTGATTTTATTTTCAACAAAATTTCTATTCTATACATGTCACAAAATGGCTCTCTGGGAAAAACTCATGCCATTTCACACTAAGCATGTTGTTACTGATGCTGTCAGGAATTTAGACAATGGCTTTTTTAATTTTCCTTGACAGTTTGGTTGGGTTTGTTCTGTTCTTTACCATAAATGGAGGTTAGCTGACAACATCTAATAGCTGCTGAAACTGCTTATAAATTTTCTTCAGAAAATACCATAGTATTATCTATGCAAATTAGATTATTGTAAACAGTGGGAATATAAAGGTCAGTCAGTTGTGTAGTAACACATGAAAAGATGCAAAATGTYTTCTTAATGGATGTGTTGCCTGACTAAGGATTATAGCATTTGCCCTCAACTTGCTGGTCAAAATGGCAAGGAACTCTCATTAAAAAAAAAAAAAAAAGTTGTCAGAAAATTAATTTTTCGATTAGCCCTGGACAAAAAGGAGCATTATTCTCATGACAGAGAGTGACRTAGAACAGCGTTTGGGTACACTGGGATAGGATCTTAGGAAGGCCATCAGAAAAGGAGCTTCATTGAGGCATTGAGTGAGCGAGCTGGCCTAGGGTTGATTCCTGGGTCTGTTGGCAGGGTCACATGCTCTTCGCATAATCTTCCCATGCCTCAGTATTACTTCCATGAAATGTAGCTTGGCCCTTGTGCTTCCTCATTTTTTTTTTTTTTTTCTGTTTTATCACTTAGATTTTAGGCATTTCATAGGAGACAGAGGGGGTCTTGGGGCCTTAATTTTGTTGGGTCCACTTGGCATTGCTATGAATCAAAACATTATTAATTAAAGACAGTTCTGTATACACCTGGCATGTCCCTAAATGCTAGTTGGCTGATGGAGGAGGACCTGTTGTCAACACTCTTAGTAYAGGCAAGCTAGTTCCAGTTTTGAACTCTAAACACTGTGGAAACCATTAGCAAACAAGGGATCTGTGAAATTCCCTGCAGTTTCCCTTTCCCTTTGCTCAGAGAGGAATCCCACTACCTCCTTATGCCTCCATGAGCACAGTGCATGCATACTCTCGTGAGCATGCACGTGTGCTCATAATCTGTAAGAAGAATCAGCACCTCAGAGGGCAAAAGAAAGGGGCAATTGGTGTGTAGCTGTGTTGTGTTTACACACTTCATCCATGCAAACCTCTGTTAAATAGTATAATGAAACAAGGTGCTTTGAGAAAAAAGCCTATTTAACAGAGTAACAAATCCTATTATGTTCAGTGGAGCTGGAAGTCTATTGGATAATAAATCAACTCTGAATTCATGGCTTTGAACATAAATTTTCAGGTCTAGATTGTTTGATACATTTTTAAGCTTGCATGTAACTTGGCTAATAACCTCGGCATTGTTTCTCCCTCAGATACATTTTACTGGCAGTTCTTCTCCCTTTTTGTTTCTATAAGGGCAGCAGTTTTATTACCCTGTTGTCCTTTTCCAGAAGGAACAGCTGTCATTATTCACACTGCAGGAGCACTCATGCACTTGTGTCAACAGTGAGGCCACAAGATGGAAGGCACCACCCAGACTYGTAAGCAAAGGACTGTCCCTGTCCCAAAGACCTTGCAGTCTGAGGCACTGTAATGCAGTGCACGCATCCATTGATCAGGGAGAGGAGAAATGCTGTCTCTGAGTGACACAATCAACTGTACACAAGCCATTTTAGGCAGGGAGACACTATGGCTGTATATGACTTGGTACTGGGCCCAAACTCGTAAGTCAAGAGATAGGATTTACTAATTTGGATGTAAAACAGCAAAAAATGTGGCTATACAACTTCCAGGCCTGATTTGGTATGCCCACTGCACTGTGGGAACCCACCTACTTGAGGCTGGTCCAAGTAACACAGCTATGGGCTGTCATGCAGCGTAAGCATATGTTGTCTCCAGTGCAGCAGGCAGCAGCTCTTGTCTTGAAATGGTGTTGCTGGCATGTGAAAGAGACACCTAAGGGATACAGAGTATTCAGCACGGTAAAATCCTGCTGGAAGAATTCATCTGAGGAACCTTCCTTTCAGTTATTGTTTCTAACTGATCACAGCATTTACATGCATAAAACAGTGCAGTCACCAAATCAAACCACTTGAATAAAAACTGAATTTCCATCCCGTGAAGCCAGAATGCATCTTCTACTGACAAGACAACTTAGGTTATATAATTGGCACCCTCACAAGCTTTTCATCTTTGTCTGAATGGTACTTGAAAAGGAGTGAAATTCTTTCCTACTCTTGAAAATATCGATGAAACTCAAAGAAAGTGCTTGCTGCTAAATGTCCCACTGATCAGAAGCAGCCAAGGGCACATTGCCTCACTACCAGAAAGAGCGAAGTTCTGGGAAGTCAAAAACAAAGCTTCCTTCCTTTTGTTTTTCTTTTTTTTTTTTTAATCAATGACTCTCAGAAGCAGACCCACCAAAATTATTGAGATTCCTTGGGTAACTAATTTCTACTCTATGTGATAAAAGAGCTCCAGATCTGATGCAGGGTCTATTTATTTGCAGCGCTTACAAGTGCGGTCTCAGGGACAGCTGAAAAACACACCTCACACACTCATCTTTTGATGTGCTGATGACTTTGTGTAGCCCGTCCGGACATGTTTAGTGGTGGTTTTTGAGCTCTGAACACGATGTTGACAACCTCCTCAGGCCCAGGTGAGTCTGGGCAGAAGCTTCGCAACAGATCCGGGTGGGGCAGTGCTGCCTGTGCACAGAGGCACGCTTTGGGGGGTGGGTTTGAAGAGGCAGTGGGTCCGTCCTTGGGGCAGGCTGGGCACACTCTTCTGAAGGGCAGCAAGGATGCAGACAGTGTGCTACAGTCTGACTTACTGAGGTARATCAATTCTGGTGCAACTTCATGCATGTCAGTATAATTGCACTCGGTCCTGGATCTGTATGTGCCGAGTACGTCACTGAATTTATTGCTGTCTCATATAGAGGCCACGAGACGTGTGTGCGAGGGGACCCTTCAAGGACAGAACAACCACCTTCCTCCCAGTACAGCAGGAAGGTCCGCAGGAAGGTGCCGTTAAATCTCCAATAAGGGTCAGCAAACCCTTTGCAGCCAATAAACAGGCTGAAGAGGCCCCTCTGCTAAAATCTTCTTTTTTATCCTTTTTAAAAAAGCAGTGCACTGCTGCCTGGGGATTCGTTCAACACGTACGCGTTTCCGCTCCCCCCTTCCAGCCGGCCTGGGGCTCRGGCTGTTCGCTGCGCTGGCGGACGGCCAGCAGGGGTCGGGAAGGAGCGCCAGGAAGGTCGGGAGCTGAGGGCAAGCTGCTACACAGCAGCACACACGTGCTTATGTACGTATAAGGCAGAGCCATCGGGCGCCACCCAGCCCGCGCCCCGCGAGGCGCCGCCACGGCCGCATGCTAGGAGGGGCCCGGCCGTTAGCGCGCTGCCCGGGCCGCAGCGGGGGCGGGCCCGCAGCGGTGCATGCTGGGAGGGGCCCGGCCGTTAGCGCGCTGCCCGGGCCGCGGCGGGGGCGGGGCCGCAGCGGTGCATGCTGGGAGGGGCCTGGCCGTCAGGGCGCTGCCCGGGCC
>NW_028185039.1:4614964-4738699 GCF_003343005.1 Rhea americana | reverse complement strand
TGCCGTCGCCGAGGCGCAGGAGGGAGGTAAGGCCAGTCTGTCGCGGCAGCGTGGGCTGCATGCGCGCGTGGGGCAGCCGATGGCGGCCGCTGCCGTCCTGGCCCGGCACGTGGAGGTCGCTCCCTCTGGGAGCCTCCTGGCCCGCTGTGCAGGCGCCCGGGGAAGCAGGCCTTCCCAGAAAGCTGCCCTTGTTTGAGCGTGCGCTTTGGTATGTTCAACTTCCAGGGTAATGTAGGTTGGTTCCTGCTCTATTTCCCATATTTGGTTGGACTGAAACAAGAAGCTAGAATTAGATCCCCTGGTGGAGAAGGGGTTGAGTTGCTGGTAGAGCATTTTTTTTGCAGGAAAAAAGAGAAGGAATTAATAAGTACTTTAGAAAAATCCGTGAACAGTATTTCTGCTGTGGTGTAATTCCAATTGGTCAAGTATCCTGCTCAAGAAAAGAGGAGGAAGGTGCCGAGGGATACTTGAGAGATTAAGGCATGATCGGGGGCCTGCAGCTCTGCTCAAGCCACAGTTCCCAGTGCCACATTAGGGGAGTTAGGAGCTGAGATGGGAAGGAGGARGGGGGACTGGATTGCAGAAGTCTCTGTTTTGTGAAGTGAAATGGTTGCTGGCTAAATAGAATTTATTCTTTTCCCTGGTGCTTTAGGCTATGGAGGGCTCTTCAGTATCTGAGCTGAGTATGAGTTACTTCTGTCCCAAAGTCACATAACTGGTGTGATGAACTTGTGTTAACCTTGTCTTCTTTAGCAAGAGCTGATTCRTTGTGCCAGCTAGCCTCAATGTCACAGAGAATTGATGCTTGTGAAGTTTAATATTCCTAAAAATGACTATCACCATCTCCCATGAAGTTCACTGCATCTTACTAAGTGTTTCTGCTCCTCTACCATTTGGCAACTTCTGTATTGACATTTTCACTAGTGAATACTATCAACTCCAAACCAATTAAGGTGCATTCTCTTGCTTATTAAAGAGAAGAAAAATTCATGGAGATTATTTTTTTCTTGTTAGTGTGCATATAAGAGCCATATGGGCATCTCCAACCATTGGCATTAAAATTAGTACAATCTTAGGATAAACAGAATCAGGACCATGTTTCTAAATACATGAAGTAGAGGTGGGATATCTCTGCTATTCTCACACAGGTTGTCCTTTCAGCTTTGCGGTAAGAAACTCAGTAGCTCTTGGTGAGCATCATGTTGATTATTTTTTAAAAAGTATAACAAGGCATTGAAATGCATGATGTACTTTTAAGAGTTGATGGCTGACTCCTGTGGCCCCCCCGTGTTTTTTTTTTTTTTTAAGGTGGCAAAGTTCAAACAGGGAAAAGCATCTCTCTTACTTTCTTCTGTGTGCATTTCTGTATAGTAGCTTCTCAAAAGACTCCTAAAACAAAACTGTTTACAGTAAGCATTTTAGATGAAAACGCTTCTAGGRTTGAGCACAACAATTTCAGTATGTCTTGTACTTCAGCTCTTGTATGCCTTGCTCTCCTGTTTTGCCCAGAGGCTTGATTATTGTTCCATTGCTGATATAAGCAGAAGAGCTTTTGTTTCAGTTCAAGCTCTTCAGGTAAACTCTTTTCAAGTCATCTTGATCTAGCCATATACTCCTTTAATATCTAGATCTAACTGTGTTGCTTTTTTCTATTTACTACTTCAGATCTGTTTTTTCTGCTCACTCGTTTGAAAACTTGAATGTGATAGTATTTCTTCTCTTTTCATCACTGTTCTCCTTGCTTACCATCTTTCTTGCTTTCCCATAGCCTTATGATAGTGTGTTTTACTGGAATTCTCTGCAGTCCAATTTATACACTGGAGTGTTAACAAGTGTGTTTGAAGAAAGATGCAAGAGAACAGCTTTATAATTCTGGCAGGTTTTTGCTAGATACTACAGAATAGAGTATGCATTACCTTATGCAATTGTTATGATGGCTTATCTGCTTGTTTGGTGTTTCAGTATTGCAAATTTATTGTTCTACAAGTTGCCTCAGTGCACTTTTAAATGAACATGAAGAATTGCCTATTTCCCTGCACTAGATGCAAATGAATCAACTACTTCTTCTGACAAAAAATTCATAATAGTAGCAAAAAATGAAAGTGTCATGTCCCTTCTTCACCATAAGTTTATCAGACTTTCTTCTTGGCATTTCTATACAACTATACTGTAGCACACACAAATTACAGCTCTGATTAAAAATTATCAAGAGCATTCTAAAACTCAGTGCTGTTGCAATATCTTCTTGCTTTTACTTAGAATGTAAAATTCACATTAGCTATATTTGTGTATGTCAGAGTCTAGTGAAGTGAAAGTGTCATTTTCCTAATGGAGTTTTGGCCTGTGAGTGCAATACTAATGGCTTGTTCACCCTGCTTCCCAGGAAGGGCCTAATTAAGGATTTGACATTGAAAAAGTGATTAAAATTTGCATGAAGAGATATCCTTTTTTTTTTTTTTTTTTTGGGGGGGGGGAGGGAACAGTGGAATAGGGGGTGGAATGGGTGAGTCAATAAGTAATAAAATGCATCTTGGTAAATATTAAGGCTCTGATCCAGAAAACTTACTGAACAGAAGCATCTATTCAAAGGACAACATTTAAATCTCACTAACTTAATTGAGACTTAAGCATGCATTTAAACTTAAGCAGGTATTACAAGGTTTATATCTTGAGTAGGGAGTAAAATGTATACACCAGTTTTATGCAGGATCATATCCATAATTCTCTATTTGTATTTACTTTAAAATGTGCCTTTGGCACTTTAAAGGATAGACCTTCACATAATTTGATGTGTGAATAACTAATATAGGGCTAGATTCTGGATAGCCTTACTTGTACTGAGTAGTACATTCTCCACAAAAGCCTGAAGTAATACAGTATCGAAAACATTTCAGTAAAGCTACCAGAATCCGTCTCATTATTAATATTCTGTGCCAGCCAACAGTAGTCGATGTGCCTAATCTGAAATCACCAATACATGTTAAGAAGGCACTTGTTTTTGCAACAAGCAGTGAATAGGCCTTTGTATGGACACAGTGGTGTAATTTTTCTCTTGGTCCAACTGTATTGGCTTAAGTGAAGTTGCAGTAGTCCAAATTAGTCACTGATGTATGTAATAGAAGCTACAGGACTACTGGAGGGAACCTTCTTCCTGCTGTTATATTGTCAGAGAACCGTTTCAGCTACCTCCTCAGCCATGATATACAATGTTTTCAAAAGGATTCAAACCTGCAGGCAACTTCTCTCATCTCTAGTGTTTAAAACGCAGCATGTAAATCAGGAGTGCTGCAAACACATGACTAGTTGCTTGTAGGCAAGGACATGCTGTGTGTTGAATGTCCATGGAATTCAATAGCTTAATGTAAATTGTTGCACTGGTACCTCTCTCTGCTCACTGATCTCCTTCTCTGGAGATATTCARGGCCCGTCTGGATGCAACCCTGTGTAATATGCTCTAGGTGACCCTGCTGAGCAGGGAGGTTGGACTAGATAATCTCCAGAGGTCCCTTCCAGCCTTACTGATTCTATGATTCTATGAAGGAAAAGACTGTTGCTGTTTGTCACAGTTCTGGTCTGGGGCCATCTATGAGCAAAATAAAGTAGAATTATATGATACTTTAAGAAGAGATTGTTTCTGTATTCATTTTCTTAATTTCTGTTTCTTTGAAGTATGCCTGAAACATGTGGCTTTAAGAATCTGTAGCAGGTATTTATGTTTTAATATATCAGGTTTGAGTGGAGACTCTGGTCTCCTGTTGCTGTGTCTCACGTTTCACGTTCTGGTGAGGTGGCATCTTACGAAGACTTGAATACCAGATTTCTAGAAATACAAAATGCAAACATCTGAGGAGCCACTATCTAGCTGAGGCAAACTTCCAAGGCAAAGGTTCCTGTTATTGGAGATATGGTGAGGTAAAATCTGGGTAGTATAATTCTTTTGAGAATTCAAACTTCTGCTGAGAAATTCTCTGTAGAAACATAAAACCTTTTACACAAAGATCTGACCCACTTCAGGCAGTAAAAGCCTTAAATCAGAGTTTCACAAAGGCAAGTAACCAGAATGTAACAAGAATCATTTGGGAGTTAGGAAATTTAAATCTTGTAAACTCGGCTACGGAAAAGTTTTCTTAAATGAACTGGGAAGGTCTCCAGCAATTCTCTGCATTTCCTGGAAACCATCTATCCGGTTACCGGCTGTCCTATTTTCTGACCCCCCTGTTGTCCTATTTAGTCACAATTTATTGAAGCATGTAGTTCAGGACTAGAGGGGGCCACTTACCATAGTGCATACGGGTCTGTACTAGCCCATTGCTGTACGTGGGGCCTCAGGGGCAATCATTTCAGTTGCAGGTAGCCAGAGCAATGAGAGTGGACTTTGGTGGATGTGTGGCACAGATTTTCCACTGCAGCTATAAGGGCTGCTTGTCTTGCGGGGCTGACYGTCCTGAGTTTTGTCTTTGCATCCAGACTGCAAAGAAATGGCCCTTAGCAGTGCCCTTCCCCACTCTTGCAGCAGGGACCTCATGTGTCAGTGTCCCCAAGCAGAAAACCAAGCCTACACATTCCTACAGGGAAACTATRATACCATATGCTGTTCTAAAGCTGGTTAAATATTCAGCCTTCCTTCCTTCTCCTCCCCTGCTTCTCTGTGCATAAAAACAAGAAGCAAATGTGGTGGGGGGGGTGTGGGAGGGAAGGGGTTCTTTTTTAGTGGACTGCCATCAGACTTTTTATAATTTGTGCTAATAAAACACATGGTAGAAAGTCATCCTTACAATAAATGTTTCTCCYGAACATAAAGTAAAAAACGATATAAAAACCTCCCTGTGAGATTGGATTATGAGCTCACTGGCTGGTGATGTTTTTCTTGAGCTGTTTGGGTAGGAAGACCTTACTTAATCAGTGACAGCTTTTAGGGTTACTACAATGCAAATAAATGCAAACTCTTACTTTCTTTTTTTCTTCCACACACCCAGGTAGACCGAACACCATAGCTGCTCAATCAGAGTGCAAGAGTGAATTAATTTAATTTCTGTAAAAGAAAAAAAAATTCATTACATTCAAATGCAACTAAACAGAAATACTCATTTTTTCCAGAGACTTATTAAACTTCCAAAAAGCATAGTACACAACAGAAAGAGGATGTGCTGTGTGTATGTAATTACTGAGCCTCAAATGCTCTGTCTGGGCATCGCTAAGGAAAAGGAAGAAATCTGCACACCAGAACTGCAGTGAGGTGCAGTACACACAATGGCCATGCCTGTCCCATGGGCTCTTACGAAAGTGAGTAATGCGGAAGRTAYGGAGCCCTTACATATTTTTGGATTAACAGTGGTTGGTACAGCTGAAAAGTTAGCAAGTGATGAGCTTTTTGGCTTGGGAAATAACTTTGGTTTAGTGGCATGTGGATTCTCCACACCTACCCTGCATGCATGTATTCAATAGCTGTCCTTGCCTGTAAATAATGATGATAGCGCCTTGAAATTCAGGCTGAGCTGCTTGGCCTTGATATGTCTCTTGTGTGTCACAGCAGTGTTTCCCTCAGCTTGCTSCTCAGTGCTGCACACAACTGTTCCTCTGTGAGGTGCAAGTCTAAAATGCTCTTTGGGCTTGTGTTTGRGCTTGACTCAGTCTCCCTGATGGCCATAGTAAACGAGCAGACGTGGGAGACAGAGCCTGGCAATGGCAATTCATTTGAAATGAATAATGATAAATATGTATAAATAATTCACTTTCTGCAACTCTTACCTCATCCCACACTACACTGTGTACCCCTAAAACCTAACTTCTCCAGCATTTTCAAACATGAATGTGGGAGCCAACCTTGTCTGTTCAGTATTTTACTACCTGGCAAAAATGTTGTACGTATTAAACAAATGAAAGATGGTGGTGGTTTTAATGATGGTGTTGAGTGCCCCTCACTGTTGGCTGGGACCCAGTATACTAGGCAGTGTACAAATGAGAATAGTCTTGCCAGGAAGAGCTTCCAGTCAGACTGTGGATGCTAAATGAATTTGGGCAATGAGAGGGGGAATACTATGATAATAGTTGTGTTGGGTGTCCCAGCCACCTGCCTCGTCATTGTCTCTTGTAGATATCCCAGCAAGAGAGGGATCATCTGAAGAAGAGCAAAGCTGATCTTTGCACATGCCGAGACTAACAATTACTGTTAGATATGAATGCCTATGCAAGAGGAAGAAATGTCTCTGCTTCTCACTGACATGTTCTTTCTGTGCACCCATACTTAAACAGAAAGTGACTGGTAGTAATTACACTGTGGAAAAGAATCATCATAAATAATGAAGGAAGAACTAGCTTTAGGCAACCTAATTAAAAACCTGTACAAAACTCCCTCTATTAGTTAGCAAGGTAATCTAAGTCAACCTCTAGCTCTAAAGATTTTCATTGTACTGCAAAGGAAGTTAAAAGCAAAGGAAATTAATCATCTGTTAAAGAGTATTTTCCTTAACTCTCCACCTTAGCAAAAGAGTGTTGGCTTAGAGTGGACTTGGAAGAAAACAAACAGGTGCAGCTGCAACTATTTCTTTTCTTCTTTTTTTGGATTCAGTGGTTCATTCTTTATTAAAAAGAAACACCGTGCATATTGTCTCTTGTGTGGATGGCTGCTAGTACTTCACACTGCATAACCTATATCCAGGGCAAACTCTTCACATGTGTCCTTTCCCTCTTGAGTCCAGTGCTCTTGAAAAATAAGACAGAAGAACATTTTTACCAGGTGAATTTTCTACCTGGGAGGCCAAGAAGTAGTTACATGTTTTAAATAGTTATTCTTGCGTTTTAATAGTAGCCCCCGCTGGGAAATGTGGGGAAAGAGGAAAAAGCTAATTCTTTAGATGTATTCATGTTTTCAAACTCTCTCCTCTACTGAATGAAGTAGATCTTCATCAAAATTACCACATGCAAACATGTAAGATCCAAATAGTAGAGATATCCCAATGTGTTAAATCTCTGCTGCCTTCCAGCTAGTTGACTTGGATTTAGTAATACCTGTYTTGAGTAGCTGTTTGAATACTATTTCTCTAGTGTGAGGATGTTTAAGAGAATAAATGTGTTTAAGAGAATAAATCTCTTCCACATCTTAGCCGACTCCTTGACAGGCTTGCTCTGTCAAAGTGTGTAGGATTTTTATATAAGCTTCYACCAACTGAAAATTTAACCTAGTATGTTCTCTGTGTGTTGAAAGGGCTTTGCAGTTGCAAGTTTTTCTACTACTTTTACCTTTGATGTTTCCAGCATAGTTTTTATTTATTGTGTATAACGTGGATTTTTTTTTGGGGGGGGGGGGAGAAGAAGAGAAGGAGAAAGATAATTAGCATTTATGTAGCTAATCAAGCATACCAGGTTCTCTTGAATTATTAAACTTAATTAGTTTCATTTATTATTCCTGTGGCTTACAGTATCTGTATTAAATGCCAATTTAAAATGTGGAATGTTTAATTTAGTGGAAACATGGATTTGGTAATACACTGCAATTGCCACTAAACCTCCAAATAAACCAGTGGTTCTGCTGTGCTCTTGTTTCATGAATAGCGTGTGTGTGTTTTCATGCAATGCTGGTAAAAATAATAATAATAATAATAATAAGATAACGTATTCAGCAATGTGTGATACATCAGTAATCTAGTGAGTGTTTCAGTCTGTGAAACAAGTTGTTTAGGTCCTGGTTTCACAAATATCTTACATAGGTCTAGAACTGTATTCACTGATTGCAAATACCAGTGCAAAGCCTCTCTGCAGACAGCATTTCTACCAGCAAAGCCTACCTTCCGAAAATTACTTTCTCTTTGGCTTGCAGTCGGTATGCTGTCACCTATCAGGGTCTCGGTTGTGTCACAGTGAATAGCATAGCTATGGCTTTAAGTTGACGAAATACTTCCTCTTGCTTTTACTACATAGATGATTTGATCCTTGCCCCATGTTAACTACATTCCTGGAACAGAAAAAGGAGAAAATACTCTCTTCTAGTTCCTTACCTTTTTGTGATGGGTAAGGAAAAGCCTGTATAGAGAGCAGAGAGCTGGCACAGAGCTTGCCGGTTAGTGGAATGAAGAATTTTCGCCTATAAGAAGCTGGTCTTGACAACTGGGGAGATGTGAGGAAGCAATAGAAATTAAAAGTTGGCTACAGTCCCTCTGATCATTACCATGGTAGCTAATAATGGCTTCCAGGTGCAGTTTCCTTGGAGACAGATGTTCATGATGCCACTTCTAACATACCACCTCCAACCTTGTTAGTCTGCAACTATGGTATAAGTCCAGGACCATAAAAGGCTTCATCAGGTGGTATCAAGTACTGTAAAAGATGTTGCAAAACATATGTATGCAACTAGATAAGTAGTTGGCTAATTGGATGTGACATTGTACACTGACTTCACAGGTAACCGTTTCCAACAAGCCATGAAACACATTCAAAGAAGTGGGAGGAGCTCTGTAAAGGAATATGGACCGGAAAGGCAGAACTGTGTTAGTTACTGCAAAATTCATTGAAGCCTACAATGATTTAATTTTGCAGTGAACAAAATCTCTCAGTCCAGCTGACATTTTAGTATATTATCTTCATTTTGTAACTCAGGTGATATTTTTCTAACCTTGATAAAAACAAGTTAGTGATTTGGTTCGGATTCCTGCTTCTGACCAAATCCAGGTTAAAATACTGTGTCTTTGGCTCTGTTTTATATTCCAGTAAGTAGATACGGTTGCTTAAAAAAGGAATGGTAATAAAAATTGCTTTAAAGCATGGGCGTATCCCTGGCCATATCAGATGATCCTCATCCTCACTGTTAGCTCATCGTTTGGCAAGCTGGCATGCACTGCATCTTTTCTGTATAGTAGTTGCAGATTAATTTGTTTGCTTTCAAATATTATTAAAATCAGTGAAAAAGAGAATTCAATTCTTGTTCTGAGGAGTTAGTGCTAGCTAAAAGAGACAGTAATGCATTTAAATGGAAGAAGATACGAATTTTGCCAGAAAATTGAAAGTCTGCCATTAGTTGGGAAGGGAAGTGGTAAGAATATAATGAAATAAATGACAGGGGGCATTGCTACTGGTCAGCTTTTCAGCATTATTTGTATCTGCAGCCCTATTCAGTAAGTGCTGATTTTCAGCCGTATCAGTTGGCTTTTAAATTCTTCTCACATTTCAGGGTTTTCAGTATTCCCATGTGACTGCACTGAATTAGTGTTGCAATAATGTTGCAGTCTGCTATTAATTACCCTCTTATATCATTTCAGTCATGTGACTGATTTAGTGTTAGACTTTAATTGGTCATCCTTCTTAATCATCTGTTAGTAATGGTGTATGATTCCCTGTTGTTGTGGGATTTTTTTTTTCCTAATTTCATACTGGAGTATGCCAAGAGGTTATCAACAGGCTATTTAGCAAGAAACTCTGTCATGAAACCAAAACAGAGTGGAAAGATGAGTGAGCAACAGTGTCAGACATCTAGGAACATCCTAGAGCAGTAAAAGCTGTGTGCTTTATTCACGTTTATGTCTCCTGAGACATGGGTGCCATACCGTAAGCAAAGGCTATCTGTACTGGGCAGAATTTTGAGGACCGGGGGTTTGGAGAAGAGACTCTTTCCAAGCTTTTCTCACAAACAGAGATCTGGCCTGCTTGGATTGTCTTACTGAATGTGTCTTAAATAGTTTCTGGAATTTCTTAGATCAACAAGGACCTAGTTAGCAATGACACTTCAAATCATCAATATGCTTGACAGTTAATGAGTTCAGATAAGCAGCACAGTTAGCGTGGTGCTTTGATCTGGWGCACCAGGCTGTCTGCAGACTCAGGTATACGTTGCAGAGCTGGTCTCCCTTAAAGACAGATTTTTCCCTTCCTGTGCTTTAGATGATGGTCTGAAATGAAATTTTCAATAATTTTGGAATAAGAAGCCTGTATTGACTGAGGACCTGGCCCTTATACCTTTCTAAAGAACAAATCTTGCATGAAGCATTTTTAAGTCCCTTGTATATCAAATATATATATTGCCATAAAGATCTATTTATCAATGAATTATCTGTACTAAAAAGCTGTGTTTCCTTAAACTGTCTTCCAAGTACCATTCATGAATAGAATTGTGCTTTTTCTATAAGGCGTGTCAAGACATTTCCTCCTTGGAGGTGAGAGAGAGAGGACTGACTATGCACAATCTCAGAGTCCCTTTAATGACTTGGTTGACTTAGGCTGGAGGACATCTTTAATATAGGATGAAAGCATAAAGATGATTTTGCAAGGAATTTACTGATATAAACTATAGAGAGGTGAGATGACAGGTAAGTCACAGCTGAGCAATGGCAAATATTTCAGTAAATGAAAGACTAAGGAAAGTTGCTTCTAATGAGTCACAGAGCTAAATCCCTGAGAATTGCACTGAAAACTTACCCAAACAATTTATTTTTTATCTTGACAAGAAAATAAATTCTGTTATGAAACAGCTGCATTTAACCATAATTGCTATATTCTCAGCTATTAGAGTAAATGTTATGYGATACTATAAAATATCCTGAGCCCTTCATGAAAACTGGGCATGGTACAGAGGGTTACTTCTAAAGGGCAGCTCCTACTTTCTCAGAAGTTGTGCCAAACTCTTTAGCACTAATGCTGTGCTGTTAGGGTATATGTGAAAAAGCTGTTTACAGCAGAGTTAACTCTGAACATCTTTAATATCTCTTTGCATTTAAGTTAGAACACAGTGGTCTGATCCTGAATGGTTTTGAGTGCCTACAATGTCCTGTTGATTTTGTTTAGGRTTTGATCCAACTCTGATTCTTGTGGCAATAAATCTGTGKGCTTATCAGTTGCTCAGTTTCTGTCAGGAATTGAACCCTAATTAATGCRTATTTCCATTTTYGTTTTTCTTCTGTGAATGTTTTTCCAGTCTGGATGAAGCTTTTGCATTTAAAAACATTTTCAGGGATTCTGTCTTGTAAATGTGCTTCTTAAAATGCAGTTACTATGTGAATCAGCACTAGTCTCCAAAAGTAAAATTAGATTTTAAATAAAAATGGGTCTGTGATAATTGGCCAGATTTATGTTCCTTCCCAAATCCATACTGAAAGCCAGACTTCTGTAAGTTGGATGTAACACTATCCAAATCTAAATAGAAGTTAAATATACAGTAAACATATATGAGCTGTTGGAGAAAAAAAAAAACATGCTATTCTTCTGTTTTGACTTCTGTTTTAAAAATGGCTCAATTGTTTCAAGAAATCAGGCCAACTTTGGAGAAAAATACTATAGGAAATGTTGTAGGATATCTCACTATGTTCTTGGTTCCGAATTCTGTCATCCAGCATTGAGATGTCTTAGCAGTTACTCTTCCTAGGTCACCTTGGCGTAAGTGAGTGTGGATTTCTGATCACGGGCCTGGATGTGCTTATTTAATTTGAAGTCCAAACAGAACATGACGGCTCTCCCAGCCCCAAAAGCACTCCGCAGTCCAAGCGCTCAGTTTTGCACAACTGTAGTTTTGAGCTCTCGTGCTCTGCAGGAGCAGAGAATCACTTCAGTATCTTTCTGCTTTCKTAACGGAGACCCCTCAGAAGAGCAGCGTGCTGTTTTAGATTGAACGGTGTATCCTGACTAGGCAAAATATGGACTTTATGAAATACTTAGCTGTGGAAAATGTAATACTTGGTATTTCTTCCTAACAAAATGATAGATGTAACCAGGTAAAATGTAGAGTCAAAAGGGACTTATGCTATACTTATTTGCAATAAAAGTACAAATATAGTGGGACTGAACTGAACTTTCCTCTTAAAAATAGTTGTCTAAGTGTCAAAAAATCCCAGAGCTGCTTTTTTTCCAAAGGACTTGATTTCCATCCTTAATGAGAGTAAAAACAACCAAACAAGGAGGATAGGCTATGGAGAAAATAGGCTGGCAGAGAGTGACAAATCTGCTCACTGCAGCCTAATAACTGTTGATTATATCTTATTAGAGGTAATGAGCTTGTATGCAAAACGAGCAACTCTCAGATGACTTTTGGCAGAGGGTAGAGAGGAGAATCCCCAGTCTGCCCTCCTGCTACAAAGCAAGGGGAAGTACTGGATGCTACCTACATGTGTAGATTCACAAGTCAGCACAAGCCTTCTCTTTTTTATTAAAGTGCTAAACACCTCTCCACCATTTCTTATCTGACAAAGCACATCAATACCYTGTTTCATTTCCKYTAATGCAAATGAAATAATAAATGGYGAATTCAGTCAACTGATRTGCTAGTGTGAGAGAAGAGAGGGGCTGTATCTTCTAGTMCTGTGCACTGATTTTCTGTGCGGGAAAGCAGGCCTCCTACACAATCCCCCACTGTTGCTTTATTTTCTTCATTTTTTAAAATAGATTGAAATAACAAGGAAACTGTATGTTCTGGACTATGTATGATTTTAAAATAAGCTGGACTATGTATGATTTTAAAATAAGCTGGACTATGTATGATTTTAAAATAAGTTAAGCAAAATCTTGTAATACTACTGTATTGGCAACTGTGTTTTGGAGAGATGCTATTGTTAGCTGTGGAGCTGTCTTTTTTATTATTATGTTATTTTTATTTTTTAACAGTACTTGACAGTCAACAAATGCAGTTGGTATTAGGCCTGGGTTTTAGGCAGCATTTATGCCTGGTATTAGGCAGCACAGAAGCATCAAGAAATAAGTCTRAAGAGTAGTACCAACCTACAGCTGATATGGCTAGGATGAAAAAAAAAAATCATTAAGAAACCAGTAACACAGGGAGCAAAATTCTTCATTCCAACCTAACTTCACTCTGTTTTCCAGTCTTTTCCACATCTTTTGGTTTATGTTTTGTAAGCTTCGGTCCCACTAGCACTCTGAAGTAGGTAAATTTCATGGAGAAATCAATTCTATTAAGAGACAGACCATGTCTTAGCAGAACATCGGGAAGTGTCTGCAAGTTTTTATAAACCTTTCATGGCAAACACAGTCCTCCCTTTCTCCTTTCTTTGCCCCCTAATAAGCAATTCCTATGAATGCAATACAAGTATAGGTATCACAGAAGCAAAGGTGTATGTCTAGGAAATATAGTGCAGGCAATGGGAACAATCCAGTTCATGCTTGGTTCACAGGTGCTGACTTAGATACGCTTTTCAGTTGTTTGTGCAGCTATAAAACAATTAGAAGTAGAAAACTGTTTTACTTTGAGTGGTATGTTCAAAGTTTTTGTGTAAAAGGTCAAGATACTATGACTATGTCTAGGAATTTATGAGGTATGTGTAAGTACACAGTACATGCATTTAAGTCAGTCAAGGAATTGCTATGTGTGCATTTAAACAAAAACCCCAACCCCTAAATGTGAAATATTTGCTGCAAACTAAGGTAAAAGAAGAGAATCAAACACACAAAATTGGCAGCTTTCAGGTTTACTTTGTCTCAGCCTGACAAATGAGCACAGTGGGCTTTGCGAACTTTCCCAAGATGGGAAGATCCTTTGAGTTCTCATTCTTAAGATCTGTTAAATGTCTTTGATTCAACCTTAATTTGAAAGAAGATGTAGATGTTTAGCACTTCTGAAAATTACTCTCTCGCTGAGAAATACATCAGGTACCAATCCTGCACTTGTGGAGGGGCTGGACTTTGCAAACAGTGAGTAGGCAAGTTCTTTTGATTCTACAGATCCTTCGAAAGGTCAAAATCTGCAGTAGTGATAAATATCAGATTAGATATTGGAGTGTCACGATTGTGAGCTTCATGGTGCCCTTCAAACTTACCTGTTAGCTTAGAAAGCTTTCTTCCATTGCAGTTAATGCACAGAAACAATGAAAGCAGGAAATGTTCAGTATTTCACAGAAAGCCTCTTTATTTAGTGAGAAGTAAAGCCTCTRTGCTTACTCTAACGACCTCTTAGAGAAGAGCCTTTTACAATAATTTAGTGAACTTATTTTATTCACAACAGGCTAAGGGCCTACCATGCTTCTGATACAAAGTTAGAGGCCAGAACTTGTCCAGAAAAATTTGGTCCGTCAGYTGGAAAGAAGTTGTTGGGATAGTCTGATCTGGCACTGATCAGTAGCAGATACCTCAAAAGTGCAAGTAGTGTCTTCTGTTCTACCTTAGTCTAGGGCTGGCTCTGCAGGATGGCACTTTTGTGTCCTGTGCTGTGGCTGCTGCTATCATCAACAAAGTTTCCATTAGATCTTGAAACAGAAATGCAGGTATTAATTTAAAAAGTATTTAGACAGACCACAATTCTCTTGAAATCAGCAGAAATTGCTCCTGCAAACTAAGGGCTCACACTAWATCCGTAAATGTGCAAAACAACTTKAGGGGGAGAAGAAACAACTCCTTCAATTTCTGCCTGTGCTACCTGGAAAGATGCYGCATGTGGCAACCATGTGTGGAAGGAAGGAGTTGCCTTTTGTGAACACAAAGCCTGGAGGTGCTGCTGTGGGAAGAAAACTGTCCCTGGACTAGCAGTTCAGAAAGTGAGATGAGTTTCCTTCTTGCCCTGACAGCACTATGTGACATTTTTATCCTTTAGAGAAGTCTCTGCTTCGCTGCAGTGACTTTTGGCACGTGTTGTTTCCTGGAGCTGCTGTGGGTGTGATATGAAGCTTGCTGTGGACTTGGCAGTRTCACAAAACAGCTGTCACCTGCAATAATCTCTTAGTCTTAAATACTAAAAGTATCCTTTGAAATTGCATTTGAAATTGTCCTGTTGTTGCATTGAACAGATGTGCAGATTAGAACTACTGAAAAGTTTCTTAAATGAGGTCAACAAATGCACAGCCAAAGAAATAGACTTAAAACCACAGGGACAATCTTTAAAAGCATGACAGAATTAATTTTGAGCCTAATTCTTCACTGGTGTAGAGAGGCAGAATTCTATTGATTTTTTTTTTTYYTTTTTTTCTCTCCCCCACCCTCCAGTGGAGCTTGATCCAATTTTAACTCTCAAAAAACCAGAACTTACTGTTGCAATACTTGCCTGCTTTCAGCAGCATGGCTGTGTGTGCACGCATTTGCAGCTCCTGGTACAGGAGAGCCGTGCCGGCAGAGCACGGTTACCCTGGCAATTTGTTCTCCGTGAATTCAGGCAGGGCTCGGGGAGGACTGTTTGCCTGCGTGGGAGCCTGCATGGGAGCGTTGCTTATTTGAGGATTCAGGGTGGAAACTCTGGAAGATCTCTTACTTTTGAGGTGGGGAAGGAGGGTGTTAGTGAAACTTCTCCAGAACTGGATGAGGTTGGTTATTGTTTGGAAATACAGTCCAAGGTGATTGAGAGTGGGTTGAGTCAGCCATGTTTTATCGGATCATCCAGGTGCATGGAGTGAGAGAGGAAGTGAGTGAAAACGTTATATGTTGAGTTTCAATATATTCTTGCAATGTTGCACATYTTATAGTGTTGTTCTTCTAAATACTATGATACTTATCTTCTACATGGGAAAATGACCATACCATCTGTTACCAGCCTATACATCTCTGAAGTGACATAGTATACTATCTCAGGTTACAGTTTTTTTTTTTTTTTTTTTTTGGAAAAACCTTTGCTATCCAAAACAGTTAAGTTAGCTTAAGTAAGCTTTTGGGTTTTTTAGGTTTTAAGAACTTGTTGTCTTAACACCTCGCATGAAGATCTTAATTTCTTAGGTCATAATCAAAGGGAAGATAAAGAGGTACAAAATGACTTCTGGGTAGATGTTGTGTATAATGAAATCTTAGTTTAGGGATTCATTCTCTGCTCAGTGTTCAAGGCCTGAGTCTGGTTCCTCAGATACRGAAAACAGTCACTGTTCCACTTAAGATCAATGAAAGTGAAATTTCGTGTTAAACACTGGCCATCTGCTTGCCCCATTCACGCTTGTGTTATTTTACAAATATATTCTTCTTTTCTAATTCTCATTCCTCTCAAATCTATAGAATGAATATACATGACCTCTTGCTTTTGATGCTTACTGTGCTCTGTAAACAGTGGTGGGAGGCAGAGTAGATTTGACCTTTTCAGGCTGCTAGATAACTCTCTACATTTCAGTATCCTGGAAACTTCGAAATGCTACATAATGTGAAGATCACAGCTCATTCACATCTCTAATAAGTGTGGGAGGATTTCTATCTTTCTTTAATCATTTTGGCCTTGAGCCTGCAGGCTGGGTTACAGCATGTAGCTGACACACAAGAAAACAGCTCTGTTCTGTGAGAATGAGCAGTAATCACCAGTCCTCCCGGTAGATCTTGGCCCATTACAAATCCACATCTCCTTTGACTCATACTGTGCCAGGTTTATGTTTCCTTAAGCTTTCCTTAGTTTGAATRGGCTATAGCAGTGTCTTTCCTTGGAGCCACAAGCATGTTTCTGAGCACATTATCAATCTGTAATCTGCTGTGGAGATGGCCCCTAGGATCAGTGCCTATTAACCCTACTTTTCAGGGGCCCTCTAAGGTTCTTTTCCTCAGCACCTATTTTCTGAGCCTATAGAGCTTACAATTCACCTCTCAAAGAGCAGAAGTTGCTCAAAACAGGCAGGCTTTTTAAGGCATTGTCCTAAAATGCACCCTCTAAAAAAACCAAGTGAGGACAGGACTTACGATAGCCCTATGCTATCAATGCATCAACAGCAGTCTTCTCATGTGGTGATTTTTTTTTTTTAATCTCAATCTGGAGGTAAAATATAAGCACAAGGCATCCTTTGATCTTTCAGAGGTCTGAAATCTGCTCTGTATCCAGCACCATAATTAGAAGGGTTTAAGAAGGAGTAGGTAAAATGAATATGCTTTTGGAAACCCTTTGCAGGCATCTCCTGTGGGTCTAGTGTCAAACATGACTGTTATTTTTGTTGAGCAGAAGCCCTTTGCGTATAGAAAGTGATGTCCAGAGTTCAGAACCTGTTTCCCCTCCCTGCTTAGTCCTTCCTGTCAATTTAAATCGTATATAGATGCTRTGTGCTGTTGATGTCCTGTACCATGCCAAATCCTCTGTAGGGAAATCTGGATCAGCAAGAGTAGTAGTCCCATGTCTATGAAGAGATCTGAATTTCTGGTTACCTTCCAGTGCATTTCTGCAAACGGCAAATACTCAGTTTCAGAGCACATAAAAAATTTAAAGAATCACTAAACAGTAAGTAAAAAAAAAAATACAGTGGAGTTCCCTGCACTGAGTGAAATTATTGAAGCAATAAAGAATAATGCTTTTGCAGATGAGGCTCCAGACCAAGCAGTGCAGAGCAAATCAATAATGTCATAGTTCTTGCCGGAATCAAAATACTTGTGGAAATAGCTGTGGAGTGAAAGGGGAAAAGGTTTGTTTCAATCAATCATTCTGTTGTATAGGGCAATATCATAGGCCAAACTAACTTCTTTGCTGGGGACTTCAAGAGCTTGAAAAGCATTTAACCATTTATCCTGTAAGCTTGTTGTAAAGAGCATGTGGTGGATACAGGGAAGGCAGTCTGAGCCTGTGAGGTTGCATGGGGTCCTGGATTTTTCTGTGCATGGCCTCATGAAAAAAAGGAGATTCATAAAGCTGCAAGCCTGAGTCTTTGTTCAGACCATTGCACTGCATGTTCAGTCTGTGACTGCTAGTGAAACGGTGGGAGAAATGTCCAGTCAGGAGGCACTGGCTGGGAGCAGCTTGCTTGGCACCTTAATGTTTGCAATGTAATATTGCACTGGAGTCCAGCTGTGACTTGGTCCCAACTCTCTGCTAGCTGTTACATGTACATAGCATTAGGTAGTCTTGTTCTTGGGTAATTTACAGTTTAGGCAGCCAGTGTATGCTTAGAGTAGATAAAGCTCTAATGAAATTAAATGACCTGCTCAGAAGACTTGCAGCAGAACAGAGAACTGAATACAGATCTGAATCCTAGTACCCTAACTTATAGGCAAGCTGCCCTTCATGTACAGCCTCAAGCTAACTCAGCCAARCAAACTTTGGATTAGAATTACTCTGTGGACCTTGCTGTGATTGAGTGCAGCTCAGGTTAACGTGTCTAGGGTCAGAAGACCATGCAAAGTGATAATAAATTCATGGTATAATAAATAGGTAGAAGATGTACCATGACCAATACATTAGTATTGCCCAGGTCATGGTTCAGAAGTCACCTTGCAGCTGCCCAGAAACAATTCTGATGCAGACTATCAGACAATGTTCAGAACTTAGGATTGGTTTGTTTAAATGATATCTGTTTTGAATGTGTCCACAGAACATCAGATTCACCAAATGTGATGTAAAAATATCTTTTATATTTTTTTCCATTGGTTTAAAAAATCTTTTTCTTAGGGGGGAAGAAAGAAGAGGAACATAAGCATTGGCTTCTACAGTACAAAATAATATAATAGAAATGATTGTTTCTTTGAGACGTTCGTTCTCTGAAGAAAGCTAAATTAAGAGGACGTGATGATTTCCCTGTTTTGTGATGCCGACGTTGGAGTCAATGAAAGAACAGCAATTCCATTTTTAGCAGCTCCTGAGGTTTTAAAAGGCRCACGCACACACACATGTGCACATGCACAAACACATGTTCATGTGTTCGGGTCATTTTTCAGCCAGCTTCTCATAAGGCAGGTCAAAAAATGCCCAGAAATGTTTACCTCCTTTCTTTATGCCATTAGAGGATTAAATTGATTGCATCATTTTCAGCATCATTTCACAACAGTCAATAATACATCTTCCAAATTGTATCAGTGCCTCATACCATAATACCCATCTGTTTATTAAAAAAAAGCTACCCTTACCTACTATACAAGACATTAAAAATTCACCTACAGAATATTATTCAAACAAAACAGTAAAAAGGCCACAATTTACCAGCTCTATTCTCCTGCAAACAGGTTCTTCTGTAAGAATGAAATTATTTGCTGTTCTTTTTTTCCTCCTCCATTACATAGTCTGCATTCACCATTATTTAGAGATCTTTAGATCAGAAGAGAATACACACAGTAACAGCACTGTAATAATCATAGGTACTAACTGAATAAAGCAAAGTCAAGAAGTCAGCATAAAGGCAGGGAGGAATCAATTCTGGCAATGGGCTTTGTTGCACCACTGTGTCCTCTTACCTGGAGGTTTATTTAATGATGGAAGGGGGAAGGACTGCCAGCCAGACTTGGTGTATGCTATGGGGATGTAGCAGGAAAGCCAGGAGGAACTGGAATACAGTTTCACATTTCTGAAGAATTATTTTTACTGACAAACTACAGCACATTTTTCATAACTGCTTCTTGAAAAATGCTCTGTCCCTGACTCAGTCTTCTATAGTTGATCCTCCTCCTCCTTAACTTACAGTGAATTAAATATATCTATACACACACCCCTCCAGTTTTATGGCACTTGTGCTGTCATCAAGATCTCCCTGAAAATATCTTCCCCATGAGCAGAGGGGTGCAGTGATGATCTAGAGCAAATGTTGGCTTTCATCTTCCTATCCTTTTTTTTTCTAGATCTGAACAAAAACCATTTAAGTGTATGTTTTTCTTGCTGGACATCACTGGGAGGAGAATAGATATCAACAGGCTTGCACCAAACATTGCTTCTTTGCAGCTCCCACACCAGTGTTTTCCCAGTTTCCTGTTGTCAGATGCTGCCTGTGGTCCTGGGAAGCTCTGCCAAGGCTATTGCCTAGGTTAAAAGGGAGAGAAAGCATGTTGCCATGTGCAGCAGCAGTTCATCTGTTACTGGCTCATCAGTACTGTTGCCTGTGGGCCAGTAAAGAGTGRACATCGTGCTTTTGGATCAAATCATTTCTGCTTTTCTCCTGAGGCCTAGAGTTCCCAGAGTATTAGGGTGGGTTGAAAGCTGAGATAGAAGGCACGTCTGTATGCTAGCCTGACCTTTCAGTGTTAATTGAACAAGCCTGGGTCTGGACTGTAGGAGTTTCAGTTGCTCAGCCTAAACTTCTGTACTGCATCCCTGAGAGTTTTGCTGCAGCAGTCAGTGCCAACAGCTTGGAACAAGCCCCTGCTGCTGAGGGATTTCTGCTTGCTTGTGGCTTGATGGCTCCTGGGCTGGGAAACATCCTTTCCCAGCAGATTTACAGGATCTTCTGGAGCATTCCAAATGTAAAACATTTACTCGTCACTGATGGCTCAAGCCAGAAATGATCCCCCATAGTAAGGTGAAGCTGATAGCAGTGTGTTTGTCTGCAGAGTACTCATAGTATTTTAAGRCTATTGCAAGCAAAGGCAGAAATTTGCAGTTTGTGGTTCCGGTTCTGTAAGGCTATTGTTCCATGTTGAGCCCAGAAGTCTTGAACAGTAAAGGGCAGGTTTCTTTGCCTCTGCCTGCTCTGCGGCTTGGTTCTTTTCACTTTGTTGTGTTTTTTTCCCCCACCCATACATGTTGATGTTTGTCTCTTCTTCTGAAACAAGGCCGGGTGGTAGTTGCATGATAAAACTCTGCAGTCCTTTTTTTAAAAAAGAAAAGAAAAGAAAAAAAAAAAAACTTGAATTGCTGTCATGGTATTATTTGGAACAGCTAGTGAGGCATTTAAGAAATAGTTTTGATATCACTTGTTGTTGCACTTGGAAATGTGAATTGGCAGTAGCTGGCTGAGTGAGAAATGGCTTGCCTTCCTTTTTGGTCCTGTCCAAAGAAGAAGGTATTTTAGCACCTGGGGACCATCTGCCCGAGGTATTTAGAACACCAGCTCAGCTTAGGCAATGGCTTGGTCAAGTTGCTGCCTGGAAGATGAAGTCTCCTAATGTCTTGTGGTGAGTATTCTCAATCATCACATGGACATGGTTAGGAAGGGAATTCAAATTTAGAGCTATTGAACTTTTTCCTGCTTCTGTGCATCCTCTTCATGCTGAAAACCAGCCTTCAGAAAGTGCTGTCTGTACCTTTTGTCCACCCCTTACCAGAGTCCATCACCTGGAACTTCAGCATTTTGCTTGCCTTCCTGCCACCCCAGTTCCCTGTGGTTCTCCCCAGAGACCCTAGGAATTTTTCAACCTGTAAGGGGCCTACTTCCACATCTTTCCATGATGAGGACAGTTGCTATAGGGCTTCTTGTATAGAGCAGACATTACAGGAGTATGTTAAATGAGAGGGAAGTCATAGCAGCAGCAATACCCAGTGTCCTGGAGACATCAGCTTGAAGCTGTAGGGATAAACTCTAGCAAACATTAGTATGGCATATGGTTTTGCTCCAGGAAAGCCTTGGATGGAGCAGCTCTCATGTCCTAGAGAGCCTGGTGATCACAGCAGTGACCACGTGCTGCCAAGAGGTCTGGTGTGGTAAGGAGACTGACCGTCAGTTCCCCACCTTGCAGAGCAGACTACCTCATGGTAGCTCACAACGTGGAAAGCTGGAGGGGATTGTGGTGCTATGTCTCCTTGCACTGGTATGGTTAAAATCAGAAAGCTGCAATCAAGAGGACTTAATGACTTCAGGCCCACCATCATGCTAATGCAGTTATTCAGCTTCTGGCTTTGGCCCTTGGATGATGRCTGCTAGTTTAGACATCACTGCAGTGTACTTGCTATGGGACGTAGATGTGCTCTGCGTGTAGCAGAGCTCAGAGATAAACTGATGCTAATGCTGCCACTGGCCGGGTGGAACCTGGAAATCTGTAGTATGCTTTCCCCCTCCCCTCCTCTTTATGTGAGTCACTGTGACCTAATCTGTATCCTATCCAAAAATGTATGCATTGGACAGCACTGTAACATCCGCTCTTATGGCTGCAGTGCGCAACTGATGTCCTCACACCACAGAAATTGCTGTGTATGTTGATAGAAATCCTCCTGCCAGACCATCTGGCTGCCAAGAGCATGTTATTTTGATCTAGACCGCTGTTAAGAGGCTGGTAAAAGAAAATGCCTTATGGGACTGAGATCCGAATATGGAAAAGTGAGATCTTGATTTAGAAAGGTCTAATGGTGTATTAACCTGTCAGATCAGGAGGTCCCCATCCCACTGTGAATATAAGCATGCTCTTAATGAGARTGTAGAACTGTCAGGAACCACTTTATAAATAAAAAGGGCTGCTTTTCTAAGCACTATTATCTGTTAAATTGCAGGATTAGTATTTGAGGTAATAAGGGAAAGGAAGCGGAGTCCTCTGCTTGCCTAAGGATGTCRTCATTTCAGGTGTGATGGGAGTTATTTCTGATAAGCTTGCTTGTAACAGTTCAGTCCGCATAATTTCAGTCTTCCTGGAAGTTGATGTAGTGCCAGAAAACAGCTCTCTGGGATGTAAGTGGGAGATACAAAGCTATTAGTGATCATATCCATTTGCCTACAGCTGCTTCACTTGTGTCCTCTCACTCTTCCAAAGGCACATCTAGGCAAATGTAGGAGAAATGTCCCCATATCATGTGACTGGGATGAACCTGTCATTTCAGATTTTTTTTTCCTCCACCTCAGATCAGAGCAGTGTCCTGTCAGGAAACATGAGGCACTATTTTCCATGCATAATGTGACTAAAGCTGACAGTGACCGTTTTCTGGCTGTAGTACCCATTTACTAACAGGTGGAATGTATCAAAGACCAGATATGGGAAAATGAGAGGTTAAAGATTAATCTCTCCTCCCAGAGCCTGCAGAAGTCTGATGTATAAGGTGCCTGGGGATGTAGTTTGTGCCTCTGATAACAAAGCTTCTCTGAGTATGTGTTGTTAATAGGGCACTTGCTTGTGCTGAGTTTACTCCGAAGASCTGCAGTGACACAGGCTTAGCAGTGCAGTTGAGAACAAAAACCAGAACGCGCTTAGGGCCATTTGCTATGCTTGTTCAAGGGACATCTTGGAGGGAGCAGCCTTTGGTCTTAGAGAGCTTGAGGATCACAGCTGTATTCACCTCCAGCAGGTTAAGGGATCGAGTTGACCTTCAAGGCACCCCATCCAAAAGTGCAGGGCAGTGTATAGTTATACTATATATAGTTCCAAATTTTGAGGGTTTTGTTTTTCCTGTCCTAGCTCAACTGTGGAGCAGAGGCAGGCCATATTTGATTAGGAGTAGTGTATCTAATCTATATGCTTCGGTTTCATCTGCCTAGCAGCCTGCGTGCCTCGCTAGGTGCTACCAGTGGTAGACTGATACCGTAAGCCTCCTGCTTATGTGCCTCATAGAACATAGTTTCATTTTTTAAAAACAGTCTGCTCTCTATTCCCTGGGGGCTATGAGGCACGTCTGAAAGGAATTGGGACATGTGAATGACTATCACTGTGATATGCCTTTTTGTAAAAACTAYCGTGACCTCACAGATTCACCTTGTGAGCCAGGAAGGCCCTTCATCTGATCTTCTGGAAAGCCGTAGCGGGTTTTCTATCATGCTCAGCCTCCCTGAGCAATGAGAGGGGCTATTTTTATATCATATATCACTATCAGCTGTATCRTGCCCCTCAAGGTTCAAGATTTGCATCTTATTGCTATTATTGTCAGCCGTTACTGTAACATTAGAGCTGTCATTATTTTCTTCAAGATGTATTCACATTGAACACCAGAGACATCTACCTTCGACAGACCTAAATATTTAAATACATTTTTTTGTGTTTTATTCTTCTACAGCAAATGACAATTCCCTCTAGTAGCTCTCCTACTGTCTCTTTCAGAAATTATAACCGCTGTAGCCTGCATGCCCCAGGAGGTGATCTCTGTAAATTGGCAGCTTTGCTTCTTTGTAAATCTTCTGCCAACTTGTGGAGTTCACGTGGTTCATCCTTTAGGCTAACAGCTTCTTTGTATTTAAGCGCATACACATGCACACATACACACACACACACGTAACCATCCTCACGGTGAGTTTTTTAGCTGAACTCATAAAAGCATTGCAACTTTCTTGCTGTGTCATTATACATTAAAATGAAGACTGGTGCTCCCTTTTATTCTGTAGCCACGCTGTTGAGTCAGCCAGTATGTTTGATCGCGTGCAATCTTTACTGGGAGAAAGGGGTCCTGGTTTTGACCTTCTGCATGCTGATGCTGGGCTCTTCAGGAACAGTAAATGTGAATGATAGCCGGGACAAATAACTAATATATGATCATTGTTACGTCTGTTAGAATACGTTAGACTCGAACAGTGCTGCACTGTGAACATACGCTTGTGTAGCTTGTCAGTGCATCCCACGCTCTACATTGCCCTTCAGAAAAGCTATACCAACAAAAAGAGCAAATATCAGCCAAAAGAGCAAAGCTTAGTGCTGTTCTAGGGCTATGCGTACATGCTCTTAATTAGTCACAGACCTGTTGTATGTCTTGTTTTTAACATGATTGTTCCCTTGCTATCATTATGTACTGTTCTTGCCTCTTTAAGGCAGTTTTGGTGAGGAGGTACTGACCTTACGGTGCACATAGGACATATATAAAGCAAACGTAGCCCATACTTGAGTATATGGTATTAAACATTTGCTTCAGAAAAGGGCGACTACCTCAGGAATGAGATTTTTATTGGTGTTGCTGAAACATGATGGATTTATGAAGCCACTGCAAAATTCAGTAGCATGAATTTATGCTAAGATACTGACCTGTACAACAATTTGAATTTCTTCATAATTTGCTCAACTGCTCTGGCAGACCCTTCATCCTCCACTGCAATATAACTGTTCCCAGGGCCAAGTGCTGTTTTAACTGTCATGCCCCACACCAAAGTCACAAGGACTACTCAGAGCTCAGGGCAGACTGAAGCTGTGTTTTGAGGAGAGTATAATGAGAAATTCACTTGCTTTCCTAAACCTGGAAAGCTCTCTTTCACCCTGTTGCTATGGTAACTTCTCCCATCCACATTCCTTGATCGCAGCTCTCCGCTACCTTTCTTCTACCACAGTCTTGTCATTGTCTCTTCCTATTGCTGTGCTGAAACAAGGACAGAAATTACGGAGAAATGGAAAGAATGGCCAGAAGTACACAAGGGCAGGTTTATTAGCCCTGGGGACAAACTGGTTAGAGAAGGATGAACAAATTGTTGATTGGAAAGTGCAGCTCTTGTTCTGATGAAAAAATTCACTGTGTATCTTGCACGCTGATGCTAGCACTGCAGGTGGCCTTGCTCAGTCCTGTGATATCTGGTGGGTTCCCCTCTGCTTTTCACTTCATCCATAATGACAGAGGAACTCTAACCTTAAGCCGGTGGAGGAAGGGCTCTCTTTCTATGTCTGAGTTTTCCTACAGATTTTACTATGTTTTTAGATCTCCATAGGCTGAGAAGTAGCCTGTCTGATCATTGGCAAGGCAATAGTGCGAGCCCTCTGAAGGCTGACCTCACAGGCTCATTCCCAGACTTGGCTGCTTTTGCTTACGGCTCTGAAATTTCAGGTTTTTCAGGAATGTGTTTCCCTGAGATTTCTCTGCCTTGGATATGGCTAGCCACGCAGCCTAGCTAAAGGGCCTCTGGTGAAGGGTTTGTCGCAGAAAGGATGGCTCAAGATCTCAGAGACTGTTTGAAGGGGGGTTAGGATGTAATGCCTGCACTGCCAATTCCCAGGTGTTCCATTCCTTGAAATGATGCCCATAAAGTAGTTGCAATAGGCTTGGCCCGTGTTGTTGAAGCTTCAGTTGTGTTAGTGGTGATCTTTGTAGAGTCTCTTMTTGCTGTAACTAAATTGGTGGTATGGTAATCTTCATTACCACATCATTCAACCTTACAGAGCAGTAAACAGAAGAACTGGATGACTGTTTTGTGTGATACCTTACTGACATACTAACTGGAATAACCCTCTTGACACATCCTTTGGTTTTAGTAATTGCACTTTCAATGATAGCTTTCTATGGCTGTTTTTTGGGTGGTGGTATGACCCTATAGCAATGCTAGAAATTCTCTTGCCTCAGGATGTTGGAAGTGTTTTGAGGAGCTGTTATGGTCCATACTCAAAGGTGTTTACTGAAATAGTTTTTGGGAAAGACATAGAAGACAAGGAGCTGTCAGTGGACCAACAACCTCCTTAACAGACAAACTGATGAAGTAAATAAGTGATTAAAAATATGGAAAAGCTGGGAACAGGACGTGGGCAGTCTTAATGTATTCACTATCCAACTGCAGGCGGCCCAGACTCAAACATGCTTGTTACAGACCACCTCCTGCCGTGGAGCTGGGCGTGCTCACTGAATAAACCTCAGAGGTTGCTTGCAGCCAGGGAGAATGAGAAGGCTGAGTACCAGGGGCGAGAGAGGGCAGAGGTAGGAAATGAGCAGCAAGTTTCTCTGCTGAGGGTTACACTGAGCAAGGCTCCTAAATGGTGAACTCTGAGGCGGAATAGCAGCACTCTGGTGCAGTAGGCTCAGGATAGGGAGTAGGGTCTGTGACCAGCCCATCAAAAATGTGCTGAGCCCTCTACCATTTATATGTTGGTGCTTTCATATCCCAACTTACTCCAAATCCAGATTTAGTCATCTTTTCATGGAATATAACAGCAAAAACCAACACTGAAATTTTGCTCTAAAAGCAAAAATTACAGTTGAACTACTATGCAGAGTATTAGATCTTTCTACTAGAAAATACTTGATGGCAACCAGCCTGGCAAATTCTTTGTGTCGATACTACTTATATGACCAAATTAATGTATGTATGCTAGTTTTCTAAGCAAAATAAGGCTATAATCCTCTTGGTTTGTTCCACTGCCTTTGCAGTGCTGCTGGTTAGAGATGAGGTATTTTTGGTATGCTCTGAACCTGCATGGCTATGCTACAAAATGGGGAAGTGTGGGCCATGTCTTATTTTGATGCAAAGATTATCTCACATAATTACAAAGTCCTGTACTGTTTCATATCTTTAATTAGAAACACTGATAATTATCTATTGCAAAGTGGATAATTACAGTACTTTTAACTAAAACTCAGTGGTGATTTATAGAATATGAATGAGGTCTGTTCTCCCACTTCTGAACACACGTTTTACCTGTCGTAGCTCAAAACAAGACAAGTGCAGTCATGAGATGTACTAATTTCTTAGCTGTGCTTGATCTGTTTCCTGACAATGTGGAAACCAATGTACTTGGAAAAATAACCCAGCACAACTTGATATAACATATCTACAGTGCATACTGTATAATTCTAATGGAAACCCCATGGTCAGGTCATRGTTCAGGGAACTGCTGTTACATCATATTGATGGTTTTCACTTCAGGTTTAGCTTTAGGCTCTCCACTGTTTCGTGCTCTTCCAGGGTACAGTAAAAGGACACTGAAGGTACTTCCCCAGAGCAGAGACTTTGTAAATGAAACCTGAATAATTCTGTATTGAAGTAAGGGCTCTTCTGAGAACATTACTGGACAAGGAGACTTGTGCTGGAAGCTGGTCTTCTGTGTGTGAGCTGCCCCAGGTACAACAAGACTATGCCTTTACGACAAGATACAAAGACTAGCCAGCAGCAGAGCTTCTCCCATGTTTTAAGATGAGTTCTCTCTTTTCTTCATTTTTTCATGCTTATATGTGTATCTCCTCCAATGAGCTTCCCTTGGGCTCTCCTACTTTCTTTTCTTTCTTTCTTTCTTTTTTAGGGGGGAATTTTCATCTTTTTCAGAGTCCATATTTAGTCAGTGGCTTGCTCTCCCACCAGTCCCATGATATCCTTCATTTCACAAATCTCCCTCGCCTTTCCTGGATGCATTCTACTCTTCCCTCTGAGATGTACTTTTCGTGACAGTAGAAAGATGAGGGAGGAAAGGAGAAATACAACATGATGAGAATAAGAGATTTTATCATTTGTTTCCAGCCATGCTTGAGGAACATTTAGAAAAAAAAATTTAGAAAAGCAGTATCAGCAGAAAGAATAGTATGCACAGATCACAGGCTTTTCATATTGACATCTCTTGTGACTCATGCTATGAACCCATAAGCTTGAAAGGGTGGTAGAGATTTTAATCAAATTCATTCTTTTCTCTCTCAGAGCAAGTGGATTGATAGTGTTAAGCTTTGAGGAACACTAGATTCTCCTAAACAAGCTCTTCGGGTCATGCTTACTTTGAAGCCTTATTCTACTGCTAATGTTGTATTCAGTCCACTAAATGTAGATGATTTTTCTGATATTCAGAAATAAAGAAAAGGTAATTAGTAGTGTTTGAGTACCCAAAAAAAGCTGATTTGTGCAGAGAAAACACAAACTCTGCCTCTCATTTCTGTAACAGAAAGCAACTGTAAAGCTGTAACGTACCCATATTCCCTCTTGCCTCCTCGTGGAGATCAGGAAAGGAGAAAATTGACTTCTTTAGTCAAAAATGTACCCAAAGGAACAGGGAAAAGTTCATCCAACATCTTAAGTAACTTAAACTGAGTATTCTTAATATCAAGTCATGATCATGAGCAAATGAAAATTCTTAACACAATGAAATTTCTAAATGCAAATTTCTCAAAATCCACCACTGAAGACAATTTCAATACTAAAAAATTCTCTTGGAACTGGTTTAGGACCAAAAGCAACAACAGCAAAGTACTATTCTGCACAATTGAAATGAAAATAATGCAGCAGCTCTGGTGGCCGGAAAGTGCATTGGATGAGAAACTGTCATAGTGCAGGCTCGCAGAGATACAAATACTGAACACACAGCATGCTTAGTCGTGTTTAAATGAACTTGTAAAGGTTTTACTTTTAACCAGTTCAAGCAAATATTAATTCAAATACTTCCTTCTGAGCTACGCTGATGGCAAAATGGTTGTGTATTACTCTCCTTGAGAAATGTTTAAGTGCACTTGAGTGTGACATTAAAATGACAGTAGGGGAGAAGAGAAGTCCCCAAACTTGGTACTGAATGCATAAGGAGTTTTAACACTGTCAGTCAATCAGTTGGTACATTAGAAGCGAATTCTTACTCAAGTTTTTGACCTAGCTCTGAAAAGTGGAGAGAAAACAAAATCAATTGTTATTTCTGTGCTTGGGCTTGATTTTTCACCACCTAAAAAGAGTTCATCTTGTGCAGCGATCACCTTTGCTCCTTAAAGTGCTACAGTTTCAAATTTACCTGTAATGTATTCTGCAGCTGAGTCAGTACATCACTGTCTCTGAAGATGAGCTTGCTGTAGGCAGTAGTGCATAGTCCTTCAAAGACAACAGCGTTAGCCCTAGAAAGAAGGGAGAAGATAAAGCCTGTAGGAGAATCAAAGAAGCTAGAGTCAGGAAGTCAGAGAAATGTTAGAGGGAAAAAATGGTTGGGCCTGTTTTGGAAACCCTCCAAAATAGGAACACCTTGGAGCAATAAACCAGTGAGATACTAAACCAAAAAAAAWTAAAATGAAGACCATGCATAGTGACTGCTTTTCTAGGATCAAGGAGCTATATTTGGAGGTTGCCCTTGTTGTGAACTTGTCTTGTCAGGACATGGTTTCAGTACAGATGAACTCTATCTTACCCTGTAAACATCAGCGACATAAACACTGCTGTATTCCAGAGAAGGCATATTCCTTAAATTGCAGTCTGTTCTCATGATGGACATAGGAGTACCGTGTTTGGAGTATCTTAGTGTATGACCGCTCTCATCTTTCCACTACAAAAGTCAGTTTTCACGTGTTCAGTTTCAGTCAGTTGTTTTAAACTTGTAGAATTAGGCAAAATGGGTTAATACTTTTCAAGAATGCTTTGCTGTATTTTTACATATTCACATGTAACAGTAAGTGTGGCATATTGAGGCTTTGGATAGAGGTTGAGGTTTCATTTTTAATTTTCTAAATGGAGAGGTTTTTTGTTTTGTTTTTGTTTTTTGCCATGATGTTTTGGTTTGTGAGAAAGTGTATATTATATCAGGCCAATTTTTCAGCAGACCAAAATTACTCCTCTTCTAAATATTTCTATGTCATCGTTAATGAACTGGAAGTTCCTAGTTTCCTGCCTTATTCAAAAATGCACTGACACTAAACTGACTTTTCCAGCAGTGCTAGAGCTTGGTAAGTATCTTAAAAGTGAATATGAAGGATCCTGTAGATCTTCGTTCAGTCTTTTTTTTCATGAGAATATGTGGATGGATCTGTGACTCATGGGGTCCCCATGGCTGTTGCCCATGAGATCTTTTTCCTCCCAAAGATGGTGGTCTTCGACTCTTGATGCTCCATGTTCTCCTCCAAAGGTCAGTAAGTCCCTTAGGGGGCAAACATGTAAAATAAGATTTTTTGTTTTACCAGCAGGTGGCATTAACAGAGCAGTCAAAGAGACCCTTTGGGCTTCACCAGTGAAGAAATTAGCTGACTGGTTTCCTGGAAAGTTAGGCGTGTTCTTGTCACCATTTTACTCACCAATTCAGTCATTTAGACTGCACTTTGCCCCTCTGCTGCTTTTAAATCTTCTGTTGAATAATTGCCTTCAGTTCCTGTTGTCCACCACTCGGTGTGRTTTTCTTTCTTTCTTTCTTTTTTTTCCTCTAAATTGAATGGCCTTATTTCTCTCCTCTGAGAGGATGACTGAAGTATATTACTGTTACCAGGCTTGTGTAAATTACTAGGAACAAACTTGTAAAAGAAACAATTTTGAAAAAGTATTTTAGGTGCTCCCAGTGTGAATGAGAATATGTATACCTAGATTTGTTACTCATTGGAAACCAGTCACTACAGTTGCTGTCAGATGGAAGAGAAGGTTTRGGATCGTGAAAGCTTTCAAAATGAAGGCATTCTTTCATCCCAATGGATGTTCTTCTCATGTATCTCAAATTACCATTCCCTCTCCCCAGTTGCTGTTAAAGAGAAAGCTAACTTCCATGTCCTTTATGAAGTCCTTTGGTCGATGAGGGAGCAAATTCTTCACATTTCCACATTAATCTGCTCTCGAAGAAAATTTCCAAAAGATCTTATGCCAACCAACATCTTAGAGCAAAGGTTTAAACTGGGCAAGTGAACTAATGGATTTACAGCAAAGACTAGCAGATTAAAAGGTGTCCAGTCTCTTCTTTCAGAGAACCTTAATAAAGGATTACATATAGGGTAGGATTAATAAAGGAAGCTATTAAAGACTAGAACAAAAATAATTTAGGCTAGAGACACGTGTATTTAAAGTGAGTGGGAAGGCTGTTACATATCGCACTTTGCTGTCATAAAGGCTGTAATTGCCACCCATAAACCAAGTACTCCTAGAGGCACTTGCTGATGTGCAGACATTGTAAGAGTGATACGGTGGTTTTTTGTCTTTGTTTGTTTGTTTGTTTGTTTGTTTTTTTCCCTATTGTGTTCAGAGTTCTCCAAGTAAATGTAATTTCTGGGCAAATGCCTTGGTCCATTGAAGTCAGGGCAAGTTTTCCCATCACCTTAAGCAGAGCTAAAGTTTGCTCCTTGTGTTTGTATGAGGCATCTAACTGAGAAAGGCATGTGCAGGGATAAACCTAGTGCTGAAACATGTAGATATGTGCAACACTTAGAGTGAAAAAATGGGTTTGGTCTGTGCTTAAGTGCCTGGGGTTAAGGAGCTGGGTAACTTCTGACCTTAGTAGTAACTAGAACCAGAATCAGCTGCCTGATGCAGAAGGGAGGCCCTATCTCTGGGGAGAGCAGTGGGCTCTTGACTCTCAGCTCTGTAACCACCAGAGGCTGTTGAACTACTGAGTTCAGAGCCTGGTAGAGTTTAGGCAGCCCTGCAGGGAGAAATCCTGTCTTCCCAAGCAGGAGAAGCTGTTCTAGTTGAGCGTGGAGACCAGCAGGACTTGTGAACTGGGAAGTCTTGACTCCTAAAGGGTGAGATACCATAAATCAGTAATGTTTACAGTTGAGCACCGAGGGCTCCAGAGCTGGTCTGCTCCCTAAKCTGGCCTGCAGGACCCCAGGGGGATGGCTCCTGCAGGCCTCCCAAATGGGCCCTTCAGAACAGAGCTGAGCTGCTCCATGAATCGCTCCCCTTCTAGCATCAAACATGTCCGTGTGGTAACCTTTCAGCTCTCCCCAGCTTTTCATTACTAGACTGTGGCAAACTGATGCTTAAAAAAACCAAGGTTGGGGGTGATGAAAGAGTGGCTTTTTTTCCTGACTCAGCAAATATAACTGGTTTGAAGGAAAATGTTGCGATGTGGAGGCAAGCAGACTTGTCAGTGTCAAAATAAGTAAAGGGAAGTGATAGTTAAGATAGTTAAGAGCCCATTCTTTGAAAGCCACCTTAGGGGCTAGCGGCATGCTTGCATCCATTACTGGTCTTAAAGAACCAATTTTCTGACCACCATGGATGACATGATATGGAGGTTAGAGGCCTTCCCGAGGTGCCTGTTTAGCTCGGGAACAATGTCCAAGTCTGTTAGCATGCAATGTGCATGCTAAGAAATAACCAGCACATATTTGGAAAATGACAAGGTTGGAGAAGGGAATTCTAGGTAGAATTCCCATATTATTTCAGTTTATTAAATGCAAGCTTTGAAAAAATCACACTTCAGCAGAGATGTTTGCACATACCTGTTATTTTGTCTCTGCTGGCTAATTATGATTCTACCTATGTTGTACTTGGCAAGCAGACAGCATTTGATCAAGGGGACTCTTGCCAGCTATGCTGGTGAAAGTGCTTTTCAATAAGATTCCAATTTTAATGCTTTATTAATATTTATTATTTACTGGTTGCAGTTGTTGGTAGCTTGTATTTGCMCAGGAGAGCTCAAATGAAATGCAGCAAGATTTTACTTGCTGGGGAGGGGAAGAAAATGATTCTTCAGTTGCTTGTGTTTATTATGTGCTGTCTAAGTGCTGATGCAAATCTAACCATGCGTACTATGAGGGTCCCTGTTTAGTAAAGCAGAAGTGCATGTGCTTGACCATGAACAGGAAGTTTAATGGTTTGAAGCAAAATTGGGTCCCAGTATTGAAAGTTACCAGCTGCTGATTTATAGGTTTACTAAAGGTACTGTCTGCTGTGATTGCTTTCACCACAAGAACTAACCTTCGTTGAAGATACAAGACCTTGGCTAGGATGTTTCCACCTTACCTAGTCAGTGGTCCTTCAAAGATGTGGCTCATCTGCCTTCTGATGAGAGAAAGGGTATCTAGAGCRCCGACTCAGAGGGGGACTTCCACTCTAGATCTCTAATGTTAGTATGAGGGGAATCCTTCACCCTCTGTCAGCAATTTAAACTAGCTTGTTAGGTGTAGGAAAACCTTCACTGATGCTGTGTAGTAAAACTGTCTTGTATTAGTAACATCTACATACACTGGTTGTCCCATTGCCTGTCTGGGAATTACCCACCCGCCACGCAGTGTAGCATGACCGGCAGCCTCTGGTGGAAAGTCAGCCACCACCTGGTTGCCCAGGTGGTCAGCAATGAGAAGGATGGGCAGCCAGCGCCGGAATGGCACTAGTCCTGTCAGCATTCTACACGAAGCAACGATTTTCAACAGGGATTCTCAGAAACTGAAAAGCGAGGAGACATAGGTTAATACATTTCCATCCTGGTCCAGTACTATGCCAGTAAAAAGAGCTGCCACCTCTCAGACTAACAAAAAAGCTGAAGTTGGCTTGGCTGTTGCATCAGTTTGGCTCCTGAGTGTCTACTTGACTCAACACATTTGGATGTTTTTACTGAAGAGTGGATTGGCCCTTTTTTATTAATATTTCTCTACAAAACAGTTGTAGCTTTGAGGCAGAGGCCCTGTCTTTGCTACCAGGAGTAAGTGTGAGGGAAAAGCAAGAAAGAGTTAAAGGCTTCCTAACATACAGAGTCTGACAATCCCAGTCTTTGAATTAAATGCCTGAAAGTTGGATTCAGACACCTCCTTTGGCCATGCCAGTGTCAGTCTTCAAGCTTATCACACATGTGATCAGCACTTACCAAAACCAGTTTCTGGCCTCCAAGGCAGACTTCTGATTTCTACCTTTCAGTAGGAAGTTGGGTGCACATCAATGTAATTTAATGAATCCAGGAAAAATCTGGGCTTTATTAGTGTGTATAATTACATGGTCTTTTGAGAAAAAGTTGTACTGAATATACCTAGAAGTATGTTCCTTTAATATATTTTTTTCTTAAATCAGGAAACAGTTAAATACTGTAGGAAGGACAAATATTCTATTATTTCTGTAGCATATTTTCAGTCCTTGAAGCAGCAAAGAATAAACAGGCTTAGAAAGGATTTAGTACCATAAAGGACAAAGTGCTGCAGAAGAGGAAAGTCACCTAACCTTTTCTGGAACAGCACTCCACTCTTATTGTGGGGCTGCATGGAGAGGCAAAGCCATAATGCAGTTTGCCAGCAGTATTGTCCAGGAAGCAGGAGTACCTGGGAAGGAGAGACACAGAGGTTCACTAATATAACGTGTATTTGAATATATTAATATTGAGCAGCAGTCTCCCAATTTTGCCACTTCCTCGCAATCAGGGTTTTTTTTGAACTGTCAATACATTTGTTCTGCATTTATATTAATCTCTTCTAATGCAAAGTATCTTTCTTCTGTTGTTATACTGATGACAACTGAGAATAATTCCAGGTGAGTTAAGCTAGTACAAAGCTGTTTTAAAGATGAAAAGAAMTATTGCATTTCTCTTTAGGATTGACTGTTTCTTGTGCATCTGAGCATTTAGGAATAACTGTCAATTCTGAACCCCATTTTCCTTCTCCCAGGGTTCTCTACTTAAGAAAAGCTTAAGGAGATGAATTGTTATTGGTGAGATTCTTAAAACTTGTATTTGAAGCAGAATAGGCTGCCATGTAGTAAAAGATAAGTCAGCGTTTCTTGGGGATACTTTTATAAAAAGATTTCTAGCTGGGAATGTTGTTTTCACTACTCCATCTTGATACTGAAGATTAAGCTGGTTCTACAGTTAGTGCACACTGATATCTTTTTTTTACTTAGGTCCTGTCTGTCTTGATTGATAAGGCTTATTTACGTGCACAGGAAATATTTCGTGTGATTGAGAGCTAGTGATATTGGTGTATTCACAGGTATTCATTTTCAGGAGCAATTTGGTTAATAAGCATTGATCTTCATGTGTATTTAAATAATTCATAGAATGTCTGCGCACAGTTACAGTGAAATATTCTTTAAAATTGTAGTTAAACCAGTTCACTTCATATTTAAACTAAAATAAAAGAACCTGAGACTTTTTATTGTCAATTATGCTATATAAAATCTTTTTATTTTTTTTAAACACTGTTGATGAGAATTCTTATGTCCTAGAAGTAATAGATGCTACCTGAAGAGTTTGATTTCCAGTTCCTAAGCAAATCTGCTTGGAGATCATTTAGCAGAGTTTCAGTGCCATCGTTATCACGGTAATACACAAGCATTCCCACATCAGTGAACTGCAATTTCTAATTGTCTAAGCAGGCGCTTACTGGTTTGCGTGCTTCAGTGGTAACAGAGATGAATCTGGCACTGCTTATAAACAAGGTGATGACATCCAACAAAATTACACGCTTGAAGGGAAAATTGCCCTTGTGTGGAGACTCCATTTTTGGACAGAGTGGAATCCGTCGGCTGGGACACTCGTAAAAGGAGTAGTGTTTGACTTAACAAAGCTGGAGTAAGCAGTCTAGCTTCAGGTATTTAGGGCTCAGTTCTGGTGGTAACAGTTGCGGGGCTGCTATAGAGTGTTACGAGCTTTGTACATTAAACTAAAGAAGTCAGCATGGTAGACAAAACTGGTTTAGTGGGCTAACTGAACCTGGTTAAAACATTTTTGCACTTTAATTTTGAAACTTGATTTGGGTCAGACAGAAAAAGAGCTGATGTGCAAGGCCTGGGACTGAGGATACGTCCTGCCATAGTTGTGGGTTGGAGGAACACAGGCCAATCCAACACAGCCAGGCATGAGGCAGGCTTTCTACGACAGGAGGATATGCCTCACTGGGAGACTTTTGCAGATTCTTTAAAGTAGATTTCTCTCTCATGTGTGACCAAAACATGTGTCAGGGCATGGCATAYGGATCTGTACTTGACCTCTTGTCTTGAACATCTGAGAGTGGCTGGAATAGAAATGAGAACATCATTTGTCAAGATAGCCCATGTTTTCATTAATATGTAATCCTGCACCTTGTAATAACGTAGATAGCTGTTTGAGGATTGAGTCTCGTATACAGTGAGTAGGAGCAGTGAAAATTAATTTCTATTTCATTATCTTGAATGGTAAACCCATCTGCCAGACAGAAAGTGATTGCTGTAGATTTTTTTTTCTCCATTTTTCTGTGGGGAAACTAATTAAATGATTATAGCCTGTGTGTTAAATAGTTGTTCGAAACATACTGGTGGCACTGCTTGCCATTCAGATTTCATAATATTGCAAGCAGCAAAAGGAAAGCATGCTGACCCTTCTCTCTCTTTGGGATTTCCATCTCATTCTCTATCTAATCTAATCTAATCTCCTATGCTATCAAATGAGGGCTTCTGTTGTTAAATAAATGCCAGTGGTATTTCCAAAATCCAGCAGTGATCAGGCCCCACTGTCAGTGTCCCAGAAAATTTGAATTTGATATCCAAAAGAGAATTTACTGACTTCTTACATTTTGTGTAATAGATACAGTTTTGCACGCTTCAGGGCTTGAATCAACAAGTCCTTGTTTCTATGTGATATTTTAAAAATAAAATCCCCTTAGCAAGAATGCTGAGAAATACCTACTCTTAACTGTGGTCATTCCAGTTGGAGTGGGAGTTGATGCTGAGAGCAAACGTAGGTTGATCTCTTCCAAAGCAGCATCCTGGTTTCTGGGATCCCATCTGTTCCTGTTGCCACTTGCAAGTCAAACTGAAGTTTCACTTAGTACTGTACTGCAGTTTTATCATAAACTTGTTCTGTCCTAAAAAACATAAGAATTAGATAGTACTTGGCATTTGCAAAGAAGAGTTTTAACAACAGCTCAACTGTGGTTCACAATTACAAGGGAAGGAGTAGGCAGTTCTCTCAAATCTACCACAGTTTGCAGTTTTAGATGTTGCTAATTTTGGTGACTTTTAAAATGTAAGGAATTAAAACATTTTGCCAAAGAATTTGAGACAAAAAGAAGAGTAAATTGAGCATTTGAACCTCTTAAAATACAATGATCAAACTAGAAAAGTAGAGCATGCAAAAGGTGAGAGTTTGGCCAGTCCTGCAGTTAGGGTACTAACTAACCAGCCAGCAGGGTTGCGGGACTGACTGTAGGAAAGGGAGTGGGGCATCATGAGCGCTCCTTTGTGCCCATAGGGTGGAGAGTCAACCTGAAATACAGTGGATGGGTAAGGCAGCAAAGGATACTGCCAGGTGTGCCAACCATATGGACCTGGGTGAGGTCTTAACCATTTTGGATCCCTTGGGAGTCTAGGCAGAGACTTTACTGGTGCCAGGAATCCCCTGTGCCTTCTCAGCTGTGGGCAGCAGCACCCATCATAATGATTTCTGCATCTCCTAATTTGTTTTCATAGCATGGATACCAGTGGTGCTGATTTGATTCTTACAAGAAGAGCCCTAGGTTCTGTTTAGCTTGCGTTCCTCGTCTACACTGCAAGAACTGCGACTGCAGATACAGGCTGTGTCAGAAAGAATGAAACAGAGAGGAGCAGGTGTCTGACTGATCTTACGAACGGCTGGCTTGCTTGTTACTCGTCTGCAATAGTTCTAGGTTGTCTGTGCAGCCGAAAAACAGCAGGTTGGGATTTATTTCAGTTTAGAAACTTTGTCTATGGGGGAGCAGGCTTTGATCAGGACAGTAAGTGGCTGGTGGCTGCATCTCCTTAATGAGCACAAGCTTTCTAGGCCTTTGTCTCACCATCAGTAAAAACTGGAGTCCATACTGGAGCATGAGTATTGCAGCACTGGGGGTGGACATAGGTTCCTCGTATGTGTTCCTCCTCTGGCCTGCAGACCATACAAGCCTCCACTGTTGCTCCTACAGTATCCTCCTTGCCAGAAGTGCTGAGGCAGGTGTGGTTAAGGACCTTGAGCTCCATCAGAAGCGATGCCAAAGCCTTGGCATGGGATGCAGCTCCTATGTTGCTAGACCTTGTAATGTAATTGCTTGCTTTGTGGTGTAGGCCATTGCCTTCCAACCCATCTAGACACATAGAGGACTAACTCTCAATACAGTTTCTACATGTTTCAGCTGAATGGCAGGATTTTGAATCAAGATAAAAAGTATATGCTGTTATTCCTCCAGCTGCCGTCACAGGAAAGCACAACCCTCTTAGACAGTGATAGGAGACAGTAGTGCGTAGGTGAGTGCCCACTGTGCACTAGCTAGGGTTGGGAGAAGTGTTTCAGAGAGCTTCCTTGACCCCTTGGAGGTGATGGAGTTGCAGTGGGCAGAAACGTAAATGTGTGGAACCTATTTGGTCAGTGATCTTCACCTATTTTAGATACACTAAATTGCTCATGAAGAAAGGTCCAAGACCAAAAAAAATACCCCAGGGGACTCTGTGCTCTTGTTAGGAATGCTGATCTGGTACTGGATATGGTTCCACAAGCAGAAGACCATGAGGATTTAATTGTAGTTCCAGTAAAGATTAGCTCCAGCAGAGGTTAAATTGTGCCTGTGAAGTATTGACATAAACTAGTTTTTCTTTCTATGTGCTTGTTGTTAACACTCCCTACTGAAGGCCAACTAACATCAAAATGAGGTAAAACGTGTGTGTACTGTTACTTACTTGTAAGAACTGTTAAGTAAAGAGAAGTTAATATTTCTTCTTCAGTCTCTTAAGTATAAATATTTAATTAAACAGTGCAACCTGATTAGCAAGCAGGCCATCTGTCATGAACTGCATTTTTTTTAGCAAATATCTGTAAAATGTGAGCAGTCCGATAGTTTTAAAAATCATCCATCTCTTGTTGGCCTGCATGAGAGAGGTGAAAGCTCAACTATTTTTTCAGTATATTCTTTAGTGCAATGACTAATGCTGCTTCTGTTCAAATACATATTCTTTCATTTCATTAGTTTTCATTTCATTTTTCCTCTACTTACATAGGGAAATCACAGGACCACAGAATCTGAGAATGGTTGAGGTTGGAAGGGACCTCTGGAGTCTTGTCTTCTCCAGTCTAAACAGGCCCAGCTCTTGCAACCTTTCCTCATGAGATACTGCTGTCCTCTAATCATCTTCATAGCCCTACACTAGACTCTCTCTAGTAGTTCCATATCTTTCTTGTACTGGGGAGCCCAGAATTGGACACAGTACTGCAGCTTTGGCCTCACCAGGGCTGAGGAGAGGAGAAGGATCACCTCCCTCAACCTGCTGACGACACTCTTCCTAATGCACCCCAGGATACTGTTGGCCTTCTTGGCTACAATGGCACCTTGCTCGCTCATGGTTATCTTGTCATCCACAAGCACTCCCAGGTCCTTCTCTACAGAGCTGCTTTCCAGCAGGTCAGCCCCCAACCTGTACTGGTGCATGGGGTTATTTCTGCACATATTTCAGTAGTGTTAATAATTTGGGAACGATGACTTTAGAAATCTGGTTTTGAAATGAAAGTTTAGTAAGTGGTCTTCCCTCTCTTACTCTGCAAAAGAGGATTTCAAGTCTTCAGATCTATTTCTGTTTTATTTAGCCCTTGTTTGAGAACAGTAATTTCTTCCTACAGTTTCACCAGCTGTAACTGTATGACACCTATGGGGTGGTCAGGGGACCTAGTATAACTAAAATGTGAATCATACCTCTGATCTTGTGTAGTGAGTATGATATTTTTTGTATTGGAATTAAACTAGATCTTAATTTTTGCATTTTCTGCTGCTTGATATAAGTGAAACATAACAGACTGCCTGTTGATGTCATTTTGGGCACTAGCTGCAATTACTTGTTTTTAAGATCGTAATAGAACTCTTGTTAGCTGCTGCCTCCTGGGAAGAGTCTCCTTTGAAAAAAAAACATGGCTATCTCAGGGTAGATCGCCATGCAACTGGTTGCAAACCTTTTGCAGATTTTGTTCAAAAAGAATGGTTTTTTGCCTTGATCTCTTTGCCCTGACACACATACCTTTCTAAATAAGAACAATTATATTGCTAATAAAGGCATTATTTGAGCAAAATAGACAATAATTTTGTCACAATTCATGTGACAGCTGATCCCAGTAAAACCATTAGTAAATTTGCATTCAAAAGAGAGGTTACAAGTAATGAGCCATTGATATTTTAATTCTTTTTTTTTTGATCCAGTTCTCCGTTCACTTGAGAAGATCCAGTCTTTCCTTCCAGGAGGGATTCCCCACAATCCTCAGAATTTATTTTTCTCTGTACTGTTAAAGTTCTACTTTCTGTGTTACTACATTCTCTTCCTGGCTGAGATTTTCTTTGATTCCTCCTGAAGGATCCTTGCAAAAAATCAAAGGCAAGAGCAAAAGTGCTTATTGCTGACAATCAGAAAAAAGAAAACCCCTCTAGTAATTCTTTACTTTCCAAAATATTTTTAAGACTGTAGGAAATGTGAATTTTCATCTTTTCAGCTGAGGAACTTGAGGGCATGTTAATGAGGTCAGAAGTAGTGCAGCTATTACCAAGAAGTGTTTTGTTTTCACACCTCTACACTGTTCTATGGCAGAGTTTAGATGAGACTTTGTGTGAAGTTTTAAAAGAACTTGGAAAACTTTCATTAAGCTGATGGGCATTTTTTCCTAGACAAACCAAAGGAAACTACTCGTTTATGCTATTTTTGAATGCTCTGAGGACAGGAGTTACTCCTAAAAGGGGCAGGCACTGTGCTGCAAAAGGCATAATAGTGCACCCCTCTGGGATGATTTGGAGGGTGTCCAGTAAGGATGGAGGATATGAACAGACGAATAAATGCCAATTATTTTCCCCCTTTGCCACACACAACATGGGTGGTATTTCCCAGACTAGCTCGTTTAGTTATCTTTTAATGTGAAATAAAGCACAAAGAGCTGACAAACTATGCACAGCTCTGTAACGTTGCCCATAGGAGACTTTGTGTATGGGACTCAACGGATTTGCAACAAACACATCACTAAAGAACATGCATCAGAGGTAGTCACTGAATTCACGCTGTGGGTATTGGAAAACAGAAGCATGCAGTGACAGACTGGGCAGACAGGATGTCTGATCATTCATTGCAGACTTGTGTTTCCCAATATTGGTTTAGTCATCTCCCTCCATCTGTAACCACCCATCTGAGCAATGACGTCTGGAGTGAATCAAAGCCTTTGGTGGAATCATTTCTTTACCCGCAGACGGTTTTTGAAAATGCAGTGTTAATGGTGACTATTGCTACTTGTGGATTTACTTCTTCCCTTCCAGGCAGAATAGGCTCATGCTTGTCGTACTGGGTGAACAGTATGTCCTTTTGTACATCTTTTTTGTTGTCGTTGTTACTTGGAGTGGTCTGCACGGGGCTTGATCATGTTGTTCACTTACATTAGGTCTTTTTTCACTCAAAGTCAGGAAAGAAATAATAGAGGTTGATCTGGGGCAGCAGATGCTTATCTGGTCTGCTTTATAGTGAAAGAGAAAAGGCTGAGGAGTTGGGCAATAGTTATAGCTAGATTGCCTAGACATTGCCCTCAGTTGTGCCACTGCTTTATGAAGAAAAGAAGCTGCCCTGTGAATGTAGAGAAAGTGGACCTGGATATTAAAACTGTTCCAACCTTAGCTTAAACTAGTTTAGCTGAGGCTTCCCCCCACTGCCAGCTGAAACACTGACAAGGTCTTGCTTACGCTTTTCAAGGTGCAGGTTCCTTTCTGCCAAGCAGTGCTATCAGTATGTTAGCATGGTGGCTCAGGGTAACGTGAGCAGTGGGAGAGGAGCTTTTGTGTGATGGAAACAAGGATTCAAATGGGAGCAAGCCTGCCAGAGAGTTGTGTGATTGCAGCTGATGTGGTCATGCCAAGCTAGTCAGCTTGTGACTGGTGAAGAGCTGGTAGGAGCAGTCCAGCACAGCTCTATACTCCAGGGTTGTGCTATAAGCCAGGCCAGATGCATCTATACAAGGTGTGAACATGTCTTGGATTGCACAGCAGACTTATCAGTTTGTGGATCCAGCTCCTACCTTCTCTCTTGTTTCTGCTTTTATCTTGCTTTGTTCTTCTAAGAATTCAGAAAATGCCTTCAAGGTATGTTCCCCAGCATAAGTCACCACCTGGAAAGTTTGAAGATTAAGATTTAACTGTCTGCTCAAAGTGCCTGAAGTCACAGCATGAGCAGTTGAAGGATCTCAGTTCTGTAGATTCACCAAAGTTTAGACTCCCGTTTGCTGCTTAAAAAGCTAGGGCAGAGACACAGCAAATTCYATGGTTATCTGAAAATCAAGTATAAAGAAAAAATAGATATAGTGCTAAGAAGAAAAAGACTCATACTAAAACCAGAACCATTATTGTATAATACGAGGCCTGGGTCCTGCCAATGATGTGTCCTTTCTATGTATATTGTAAAACAGTTGCAAGACATTTTGAAGAGTAGAGTCTTTTAAGGGTCCAGACATGATTTTTATGGAAATTAAAAATTCTGAAACAGTTTTGAAAACCACTGTCCAGAAGTACCAGCTGTTCCACATCTTGAATATTCAGTTAAAACAGGAGAAAGATGAACAGTAACATTAATTTTCTTATACTTAACCTTAAGTTGGGGGTTTATTGAGGATTTTATTATGGGGATGTTTTAAGGGAAAAAGCACTTTGAATTTAGGGCTTTAAAATCCTCCAAATAGTTCTAGCACCATCCTATATTTTAAAGATTTTTCTTTTTTTTTAATACTCTTGCTCTCTGGAAGTCTGAAAAGGATTTTACATGAGTCTTCTAACCAAGATTTGCGGAAGCTCATGTGGGTGATACTGGGAATTGTGTGGTGTTATCTGAGAAATAAATAAGCAGGTGCCTGTTCTCATCTAGGGTAAGCTGCCTTAGGTCCACTGAGACCAACAGTGCTGTGTTATTTTACGCTAGTTGCTGATGTGCCCAAATTGAGTTCAAAGGACTGTAAACAAAACATCCCTATTCTCTGCTGTGTTCAGTAGAAATACACATAGATTCAATTTTTCCCATACAGGGCAATGTTTTCTTGTAAGAATTGTAGCAGCCTTGAAGTTATTTTTTTTAGTGCTTGTAAGCTTAAGGTTCTTGACTAAGATTGTTATTTGATTCCTCCAGAGGCAATTAATACTCCCAGATGATAACTGATGACTGCAACAGCAAATTCTCAGAGCCCAAAGACCTGTACAGCCAGAGAAGCAGCTGATCCGTACGCTGCGGAAATCTGTCAGCGCTTCTCATTAGAGCAGTGAAGGCGTAAGGGAATGTAAATGTGACTTTCTCACTTAATACAGAGAAGCAAATAGAATCGTCTTAAGATCTCTCTGAAAAACTGCACGTTTTCTTCTTAAATTTGGAGTGAATGATGTAGCGGATGAGTTGTTCATGTGCTCCGCAGGTGTAACTCCCGTGCGGCCAGGCCGCTCCTCCTTCCTCCACGTAATTCAGCAGATTCACTCTCTCGTTCCTTCAACTCTGACTGTAACCGCTGCCCAGCAAACAGCCACGTGCCAAATGTAATTGTTCCTGGGGAGGGAGAGCACAGACTTCTTGTCTCACTGTGAGAGACGATTTTTGCTTTTGACAGGGAAAGTTTTCTCTTTTGTATCGATAGCCATTTATTCATGTGTTAGAATCGGTATATCTATATTGCAACTAAGGGTTACTAAACAGAGCGAGAATGAAAAAACAAACACTGAAGCACTGAGCTGATACTTTGGAAAACTGGGTGCATAACTTAACTGCCTAACTATAGATCTGTGTCTCTRAGTAATTGCGGTACTAACCCCAAGTGGCTCCTAGTCTGAAAATGTTGTCAAGTACCTAGTTTTGCATCTGCTGAAAATAAGAGGGTGACTGGTCTTTAACTTCAGGAGAAGCTGAATCCATTCTTTAACAGGTGGAAGAGTGACAGTCCACTAGAAAGAAGGCAGTTCTTATCCTGGAGACCTAGGAGGTCTCCAGGTGAGAGTGCCTAGAGGGGGCTCTGCCCTTAAGGAGATAAAAGGGCAGGCTGTGGTGGCCAGAGACCATGATATCCCAGGTCTAGAAAACAGATCTCTCTCTCATCTTGTCAGCAATCTCTCCACTGGCAGATCAGAAGCAGGTTTAGAGCAGTTTACATGCATTTGATGTAAGCTTTTTTGAGGGGATTTAGATCATAAGGCCCTTTAGAGTCCTCTGGCAATTATTTCATCATTAAAGTTCCTACTGCTTCTGCTCTAGCATTGAATGCATCCTTAGCCCTTTACCAATAGTAAGGATCAGTAGAGATTATTAGAGTTTCCAGCACCAGCAAAGTACTGAGGACTAGCAAAGATGCCTGTGTGAAATCACAGCTGCATCAGGTGTTGTTAAGAGACTGTGTRTATTTCTTGTTCTTTCTTCGGAGCATACCAGTTTAACTCCTTTGCCCCAAACCCCTTTAGCCTTCTCTTCATGGCCAGAATAAGGGAATTTTAGAGAAATTTAATTTAAGAAAGGTGCCTGTACAGTGCAAAGTGCAGTAGAACTCTGACCCTTGGCATGTTCTGATATTACATGTGTATCCTACGTCCTGATGTTGGGAGGACTTTGTGTCCTTAACTTTGGTTAATTTTTAAAAAGTGTACTTWAAAAAAAATGCCTTTTATAACTGATGACTGGGTAGCAATGACTGAGAGCTGTTACAGTAACTGTGCATTAATTTCCTGAGTATGTCTCTGATCATTTATGGCTGTCTGTGGTAAGTAAAGATTTCTGTAGCCAGGGTGTTCATATACTGCAGTAAGGAAGAAGGCCAGAACACTTGGATCAGCTGCCACAGACACCTACGAGATACCTGTGCTGGTGCTGAAATGCAGGGTGAAATCTGAAACTGAGTGAACTAGTGTAAAAACAGGGTGTGCAAGGAAGAGCTTGACACTGGAAACAGTATTTAATTTTGGAGTGTTTATAAGTATAATGCAATCCTTTACTATTTAATGAAAGTTGTTACTAATTTTTTTTTGACAAGCTGACATTTATTATGAGCATTTAGTGGGTCTCTGATCTTCTGCATAAAGCCTAAGCACAGTGTGAGTATGCAGAACTGCARTTCAATTCATTAGAAGCTGTGCATGCACATCCAAGAGCAAAATCTCTCCCTAAAAGATTAAATRAGGTTATGGACAAATGTCTTGGAATTTGATTGAAGTTTGGAACTAAGAAGAAAAATGAAAAGCTTAGTAATGTCTTAATTATAACAGTATCTTTAGAGTTCTTTTTCTTTTTTTTTTTCTTTTGCTTCAGAGATGATATTTCTTAATCAGATTGTCCATGTAGATGGAGGAATATAACTATTTGTCTAATACTTTTGTCTCCTTTCAACAACATTTTCTGAATATGTGGTAACATAGCTGATGTATTAGGTAGCAYATTCTGAAAATGATTAGTCTTGGCAACAAATATTTATTCTATATTGAGGCATTTCTGTGATATTGGAATGAAATGAAATTACTGGCATAAGCGGTTAGGAGAAAGTTCCAGGATTTGTTTTCTGTAGCAGTTCAGAGGGCATAACCTCTAAAATGCTAGTACCACGCTGTTGTTACAGTCACACCTGCTCTGGAAACAACAGACAGAGTAGTTCTGTGAATGGATTCGTGGCTCAAAGCACAAAGATGCTGAGTGATTAAGAAGGTATCTGTAAGTTCATTCTGAGTTAAGACTATTACTAGAATCCAAGAGGCTATTTGGAGATTGTTAAACGGATCAGCAGAATGTACTTTCCAAGTCCAAGCTGGTAAATAACAAATGGGCTTATGCCACAACCTCATAAGAAAAGAAAGGTAAAAGGGTTTATCCTTGGCTCAGGTTCTTGGGAGCAAGGAACCCAAAGTTGAGTAGGCGAAGAATAAAGTTGTTTTGCTTAAAAGGCAAAATATGCTTAAAGGCGTATCTCACATGCCTGTTTACTGCAGCTTGTACATACATGTATCCCCCTTCCATGTACAGATGTGCCTCTGCGTTCTCCCCCTTCCACCTCTCACCTGGTAATCAGGGCCTGCAGGAAACAGTCTGAAGAATGGATAGCGATCCAGCACAATTGACAGGATGTCATTTGCTGTGACATCTATCTTAGCAATGATTATATCTTCGCGACTTTGATATTCCTCTCCCAATTTATCCCAGATTGGCAGGAGTTTTGTGCAGTCATAGGACCAAGGGGCATCTGCAGTTTGAAAAGAGAAGTATACAATCTGGGAGAAGAGCAYATAGTGATGTTATTACTGGGATGCGTTTAGCCCATAAAGTTCACAGGATTTTTAGATTTGCTCCAACTCACCAATACTCTGGTCATGACCAGTACTTCCCTAGTGGACTTCTGATAGCAGAGCTGCTGTAACTCTGCTTAACCTATCACTACAACAGTAAACACATAGCATGTGTTATACGACTTTACTAGAGACAACCCAAATAATAGTCTTGGAGTTCAGGGGAGGACAGCTAGTTGTCTATATTAATTTTCATGCTGCATGTTTCCTATGCTGAAGTAACTAAGGCCCAAACTACTGCTACTACTGGCTGATAAGGAATAGGGCAGTGGTTTATGCTGGGAAGGGTCAACACRAAAATGACTTCCCTTTGCAGACAGAGGAGGAAGAAAAAGAGTTATTTGCTAACCTACAGCTCCTTTTTGGGGTTTAATCCTAGAGCACTTAGCCATACAACCACACTTACTCTACCTCTGACCTTGGAAGCAGCCTGACTTACACTGTATGGCATTTTATAACGCCCCATTTTACAGCATGAAATTCTACTATCACTTTGTCTTTCGACATTGAGATTTGATATTATCTTGACAAATATTTACTTAAGGGATCCAGTGTTATTCAGTGCAACCTTAAGTCAGCAAAAGTATCACGGTGTTTCCGTTAATCCGACACAAGCTTTTCTTTAATGCTTTCATCAGACAGCAAAAATTCATTAAGCTGGACTTCTGAAAGAACAAGGTTTAGTTTGGTATGGAAATACGAACTTTCTTTTTTTACCTCCAAATGCTCACATTGAAGCAACTGAGTATCTGAATACTGTAAAGACACTTACAAAACATTACAAACACAGTCACGGTCTCATTGAAGACAATTCTGTTGAAATTTTTCCCGACAAGCACTTTGACAGGCATCTTGTCCCAGTCTTCTGGAATTTCCTCACTAGAGAGATGTAGCTAATCAGAAACAGAAACACAGCTGTGAAAGCGCAGGGAGCAGTGAGAAACCATACTCCAGTTCAAGTTGACTTGGGACTGRCTGGATGTTTCTCTAACCAATGTCCATCATTACTGTACAATACTTCTACTGTCTCTATATCTTATCCAGCCTTTCTGTGCTTCTCTCTTGAGCAGGGAGCTGGGGTCTGGCATCCCTGGATAGTTGGTGGTCTGGATTACCTATCCCTCTCTTGAATACAGGCATCATAGTAGATAAGCTGAAAGTGACTGTTCAGCACACAGGTGAATTCCTTCTCCTGCATTCTTGTTGTCCAGCGTTCAAAAGCTGGAGTACTGAAGAGCTTACATATCACAGTCTCTCAAAAGAGCGGTGTATAACCCTTAAGAAGATGGGTCATATGTTGCTGCCAAAATTTCTCTTCCCCCCCCCCCCCCGCCCCAACACAGTCACCACATCGCTCCTACAATGTCCATTTTGTTTGCTGGCCATTTCTTTTCTTTCACGTTGACAGTGCAACAAAAGAAACAACACATTCCCCGTGGAAGTTTGTTTCAGAGTGGGAGTGTGTCACTGAGACAGCTCGTATTGAAGAAGGGATAGAGACATCCCCATTTCTTCTCCCCYCCTCCTCCTCCTCCTCTCCCTCAACACCAAAGTCAGGATCTACTACTTGGAATTCTTAAATTCTGTCTGCTGTCAGGTTGAGCACTTCATCTCTTCTGCTTGTTATAGAAACTGAAGTAAATCACCCTGAAAAGCACTGAATAAGCAACACATTTTAATGTATTTTTCACATGGGTGTAGAGGATTACACCTCATTATGACAACAAATGCGTGTTATCAATTGGGAGTGATGCCCTCTGTTAAAATTCCCTCTATGACAAGGAGCACTAGGAGTCACAAAATCAAGTTTTAACTCATTTGCAACAAATGCCAAATCTTACTCTACTTTGAAACTGTCAGTTTTCTATTTACTGGACCTTCCTGCAGCCTCAAAACCCTTTGCAATCAGTCATGAAACTTCGTCTCTTCCAAATGGGGAAGAGAAATATTATCTCTGTTATATGATTGGAAAGACTGARGCACAGAGAAGTTTTAAGACACTAAAATACGTTGGCTGAAATCAACTAAAATATTGGGCCATAAATGATTTTCCCAAATTTACATAGGAGGACTGGAGAACTTTGTAGTCCATTTCAGTTGGTCTGTTAACAAGTGAAGATGAATATAGCAGAGCAACTGTAAATTCGTATACTGATGATCAGAACAGCACACAATATTTTAGTAATTTAAGGAATGTTGCAGCTTTTCAAATTTGTTAGTATTTTAACTGGTGTAAAGGGACACCTCATTAGTGATAGACATACCTTTGCTTTTCCATCTAGGTAGCTCTGACAAAAATGTCTTAGGTTCTCCACGGTAACCTCATCTGCAGGCATTTTGTACTTTGCATCGCTCGTCAAATTTAGGATTCTCACTGCATGAACATCAGCTTGAGTGATGCGAAAATACTCAAAAACTCGTCCATTCCTTGTTTCGTTAGTATCCACCAAGACAAACATTATCTGTTAATAAAGAAGCAATCAAATGTTTGAATGAGTCCTCCAGCCGTGGTTCAGACATTTTAGAGAAAYGGATCGTGCTTGGGATGGTGAAGACTGGGATCACACCTTATGTGGAAGGAATTGTGTGGAATCAAATATTGGCGTCCAGCAGCTTTGTGGACTTTATGATATTTTGATCCAAGCTCATAACAAATGCTAACGCAAACAAAAAGAATGGAGGCTTTCCCTTTGTGCTTTTGCACTGGTTTGCTATTGTCTGTTAAATTAATTTTGCTAACACATCTAAATTACCCTGCAAAACTCTTATTGCTTGCCATAATAAATAACTTAGCAGGACAAAAGAGCTGAAATACTTGTAGTATAGGTATCTTTACCAATACTAAAATTGAGTGGTCTATTACAAGATGAATTACCATTTTGCACTGTTCAATATATCTGGAGTAGGAGTAGCACCATACTAATGGTGCTACTCAGATGGACTGAAATATTGCTGTGTATGACTGCCTATACCTGTTTGTATGTATGAATACCCTTGTGTGCTGCAGGCAAAAGGCTACACAGACTTCTTGCAATTCTCTTCAGGTTTCGTAGTTGGTTTCAACTCTTGATTCAGGTAGCGCACCGAGATCCTCATGGCATTTCCTGGTTGTGACAGAAATTGCCAGAACCCTGCTAAAAATGTCTTTGATTGGAAGTTGCTCCTAGAAAGTCATGTATGTAAAATCAGAAAGAGATTTATTGGGAGCAGCTAGAATGAGTGTTGGTTTGTGTGATCTTTGTTTTGAAGAACCATTCTCCAGTGAAGTTTATTCTGTGAATTTTCCAGATCATTTGCTAAAGACCGAAGCTGAAAATTGTTTTCCAACTATTTTTAAATGATTTGGTAGACTTAGAGGCAGACTGACAGCTGTGTACTTTTACCAACAGCACTTGTGAGTGTTTTTCAGTTGATCTTTTGGCAACTGGTGTTTGCAAAGCAGGGTTCAGCATTACAAACCTTTCCTCTAAATTCCGCAGCAGCAGACTTGTAATTTTCGTAAGTCGCATTGAAGGTCTGCGAATTCTTTGGGGTGAACAGCAGGATGTGACTTTCAACAGGGACATCAAAGATCTTCACGGATGTCTGGGAAACAAAAGATGCAACATCTGTTCTACTCTTTGTAAGCAGAACAGTGAATCAGATACTTAGAGTATCAGTGCCATTCAGTTCTGGTATTGCAAATTTTACTTTTCAGCACTCAGTTCCCAATCATTCCAGATTTGTTTTCTTGTTTTAAAGAAGATAAAAATGAGAAGAATCAGCAGCTGCTAGGTGTTTGGTCTGTTCCAGAAAAAAAACTCATCATTCATAGATTTCTTACAGTCAGAAGGGACCACTCTAGTCTGACCWCTTGTGTGGCATACGCTGAAGAATAAATGCTAAGGATGTGCTGAAAGTAAGAGGCGGTATTACCCTGGGAGGCCCAGCTGCAGCAGCTAGACCTGGTGGGGGCACTTGCTTCACTGCTTCTGGGTGGCATCAGCAGCTTACGTCTCCTGCACAAAGAGCTATCCTTCTTGTCATCCCACTCCATGTCAGAGGCTATGGGGAAGTAGCAAGTAGCTACTTCCACGTTTTTCCCCTTCTAGCTGCACTAGCAACTGTTACTGCCAGTTCCTTCCTTCCTTGTCTTAGCCCAAAGGGCTGGGTTGCTGCATAGGCAGCATAGGCAGGGTTGGAGCCAGGGTAGGGACTGATCTGCTGGGGTAGGAACTGATCTTCCAGCCCCCTCCCTCCCCCCATTCCACACAGTTTTTACAGCGGCCTGAGCCTTCACTTTGGCTCTGCACGTTCAAGTCACATTCAGTGCTTGACCAGCCATTCCCTGTCTCCTCCAGGAGCCAACATTTTGCCAGAGAGAAGCATTCCCTGGCCTGGATTTGCCAAGAGCTGTCTTTTGGCTTCTGCTGATGTTTCTAGATTTTTTTAAAATGGTTGGCCTAGTCAAACAACAACAAAAAAAAACTTCTCAGACACTAGGGAGCAGGTTAGCCAGGCTCAATCTTGATTTCAGCTATTTTGTATTTAGCTGCTTTGAAAAATTGGCTGGATTAGAGCCCCCTAAATCTTTGCTGAGCAGTGCAAGTGACCATGAGCTGTTGGAACTGAGTCTGGGGATCTTGCCAATGTGTATAAGTACCTGAAGGGARGGTGTCAAGGGGACGGGGACAAACTCTTTCCATTTGTCTCGTATGACAGGACAAGAGGCAACAGGCAAAATCTGAACCACAGGAAGTTCCGCCTGAACGTGAGGGGGAATTTCTTCMCTGTGAGAGTGACGGAGCACTGGCACAGGTTGCCCAGAGAGGTTGTGTAGTCTCCTTCTCTGGAGATATTCAAGGCCCACCTGGATGCAACCCTATGTAACGTGCTCTAGCTGACCCTGCTGAGCGGGGAGGTTGGACTRGATGATCTCCAGAGGTCCCTTCCTACCTTTGTGATTCTGTGATTCTTTTTCTTCGAGTTCCTGTGCTCCTCTGCTATTGGGGTCATCACTTGAAGGCAGTGCAAGATAACAGCTGTTAGGACAAGCAGGAGACACAAGCACCCTCTCCCTCCTCTGAATTTTTCTTTGGAGGTTTTATATCTGGTTTTTCTTTTCCTCATTCCTTTTTTTCCCCCTCCTTTCCCTCCTCCCTTTCTGTAATATATTGTAGAGGTACTACAATTGAAAGTTTGTAGCAAATGGGAAATAGCATATAAAATATGATAGTGTTAACCAAATCCCCCCTTTTGTTCCAGGCCCAGACTTGCCAAGGTGTATATGCAGTACTGTTACATGCTGCCTGTAGCAGTGTATTAGCCTATGAACAAGAAATAAAGGGGGATTTCTCATAGACTCATCTGTGAAATGTTACTGGCCTTCTTTCTCTTTGGCTTTTGTTAATRAAATGAAATAAGCGTACCTCAAGATTATATTCAGTGACCAAATCCAAGGTAAAGGTTTTGATTAATCTTGTTAGATCCAGTTTGTTTTGGCTGCCATCTTCAAGCACTTCATTATACACAGGCTTTCCCTTGGATAAATAGTAAAGTTTTGTAAGGCTGTTGGCTTTGTCAACTGTAGGAGCAAACATTTAAAGACTTTCTCTAACATATTGGTATTCTTCACTTTGCTTTTTTTATGATCCTCAGTAACTGAAATTTCATATCTTGTAAAATAAATGTCACAGCTAGGTTACAGAACAAGATTATAGCTAAAATTCAAGATACAGCTGAGTCTTTTAATTTGCTCAGTAATCTTAACATCCTGAAAGATCTTTTCTATATCTGGACACAGATTTGATTCTTCAATCAGGATGTCCTTGGTCTGACTACTTTGTAGCCTAAATATTGCTGCTGCTTCTACGTGGTTTTGTTCTTATTGTTGGGCCCTGATGTGACTTGGAAGAAAAGAAGATTCCTGACCTAAAATAGGCACAAAGAAAAAGATGTGAAAATCTGCAAAACTCCCTGAACCTAGTAGTCCCTATAGATAATTGGTGGGTTATAAAATCAAGCTATTTTATCCAGGTCCCTAAATGTGAATTGGGAACCTGAATGTAGGTAGCCACATTCGAAAGTATCAGTTGTCCTATACTTTTTGCCTTCTCTTGGCTGTAAGTACAATCTTTGTTATGCTAAACTATGTAATTTCCGCTATGAAATTATTTAACCTGTAAAATTCCCCAGCAGCCTTAAGCTGCTGTTGCAGTTACCACACCTTGCCTGTGAGGCTTGTTCTCCTACCTTTTTGAACACAACAAGAGCGCTCTTTCGGATGCCATAGTTAGCACAGACTTCCTCACTGGTGGTCATCCCAAAAGGCATCTCTGGCACGTCTCTTGCTGTCTCGTGGAAAATGTCCACACTGTCATCAYGAAGTTCCTAGTTCCAGAAACAGTGTTTTATAAAGACCAGTGTCCTTCATCCTGCTAGGATGTGAGGAAGTGAGAGCAATAGTGAGGCAGGCCCCTAAAGGCTTGCAAGGTACAAAGCAGAGAGTAAAGTATGTGTGGTTTGCTGTGATTGCCTTCAGGGGAGATCTTCAGCACAGAGGAGTTCAGGAGGAAAGCTGTGACAGCCCTGCTGCTTTCTCCTTTCCAGCTGATATCTGCTGGGCTGGACTGAGGCAACAGGAGTACTGCAAGGTCCCGACCTCCTTCCTACACTGATCTCCTGCCTGGTACTCCCCTAGCATTTCCGTACTTCATGAAGGCAGCTGCAGCTGGGGCAGCTGCTCCCCTGCTGCGSCCTGTCGGCACAGGAGCAAGTGATCCACCTTGACGGGATGTGATGGATGAGAGAGGGGCTGTGCTTGCAAGGGGACCTGACTGACGCGTGTAATGTGCTGAGTGCTGTCCAAGGTGCAGGCCCCTGCTGCTACATCTGTCAAATGCTCACTCTGCTGTCCACCCTCAAACTAATACTAAAAAAGCATGATGAAAGGCARCAGCTCTTCCAGATTTGATTTAATCAGATAACTGTTTCATGCTAGATGAATAGTAATGCTGTTCATCTATATGCTGACACCTCCCAAAACATTCTAGCACTTGTTTTTGTGAGCAGACTGTGACTAATGGGAGGCCAAATCCAACCTTGGATTCACTTGGACAGTATTTTGTTGTTTCTACCCGTTACATTTCTGGCATGCYCTAGCTCATGCTGGTGGTCATCTATTGTCGCTTCAGCGTCCAGATGAAATCGGAGTCCAGTCAGACACATCTGCAGGCACTATCTGCTATCAGTTTGGCTCAGGGAGCTCTCCAACATTGCTGTGATAGCGAGGTCTTCACAATCTGGCCTGAGACTGGGAAACTGCCTTACTACACAAATGGCTRCAGGCAGTCTGCTGTGAAACAGCGTTCTAGGCATTCCTGGTGAGCATTTTCACTGTTTGTCCATTATGCTGCACATGTTCGCCAACTCCATTACTCTGGAGCAAGTTTGTAATGAATCCTGTTTTCCTCATCCATAAAACTYGGTCTATCTACTGTAGCCAGGGTGTTTGGGATCTTATCAGTTCAGATACAAGCTAGACATTGTGATGGTAGCTGGGCAGAAAGATACCAGATTYCTCAGTTAGGAAAAAACATTGATAGATTGTAAAGGTTTCAAAGACCTTCAAGGACTGAAGAAGCAGAAAAAAATATTTCTATTTTACAGGCTTCTAGCTACATGCCTGACAGCTTGTATTTCCTCTGTACAGTTTGACTGTTGTTCTATATCATTCAGCCTCAAATCCTGAGAACCTTATTCTGTTCTGGAAATTAGTTTGCTTGAGAAAGAACTGCATAAATTGGATCATATATAATGTATTATTTTATGATTTCCTATCTATGCTGATTTCTTAACTGCAAGAGCAAAAAACTGTAGTTCACATGATATTTATGAAACTCTGTTCCAACCCCCCTCAGTTTCACTGAAGCTGTTTAAATCATTAAATAGAAAGATGGAAAAAAAAATAAAGACTCTSTTAACGTATTAGATAATATTTACTGTCCTTTTATGGAGCTAAGCAGGAAGGTACCRTTTCTTCACCAGAACAGCCTGCAACTGTTCATGTCTATGATTTTACATTGTCTTTGAATAGAAATTAGCCAGCCTAGCTTTTGAGGGCAGTTAGTACTCTGGGCAGGGATTACAATATTATGCCTTTGGAGAGCCCAGTAACAGTGTATTTGTCACAGCAGCAATGGGATAAGTCTCTCGAAAGGAAAGGGTGGAATAAAATAAGGGTAGGTACGTCTATAGCTTTGCCTTATTCCTGCCAGCTACCAAATTTGGGATGATTTGACAAGAGCCTTTTCTGGGAGGACACAGGAGAGTCCACTGTGACCAGGGCTCTGAGAACACTGGTGTGGCATCATGCTCTCAGAAGCTGCTGACAAGATGGTAGGTCTCTGTGCTTGGGTACCTATCCATGAAAAATGCAGCTGAGATGAGATGGTCTCACCTCTGCCTGGGCTGCTTATCTTCAAGTGCAAAAATCTAGATAGAAATAATTATATATAATRAAATGCAGAGAGAGATGGAAAATTGATGGCCTACTTTTTCAGACTAGTCCTAGGTCTTTGGGCTATCTGCGGTTGGGTGACAGTGGCAAGCAATATATCCTAAAGTCAGAAATCAAACAAGCCTTTTTGATTTTTCCAGTGAATTACCTTAAAAAAACCAATCACTGCCAAATCTTCAGCATTTATCATGGCTTCAGCCTGAGCAGTAGAGTTGATTAACACAGAGCTAGGTCCTGTTCTTCTTTTCACCCATGTAATAAATGCAGAAGCCTCTCTGACTCCTTTGGAAGGAGAAAGCGGTTAAAATGACCATGAGAATGACATGCAGATTTCTGAGCAATCAAGGTAGAAGCAGTGGAGGTGCAGAAGGATGCTAAGTAAAAACAGGCTTGAAYTCCTGAGAGCAGAGATCCAAGTTAATTCGAGGTGGGGTTGGGCATCCAAATTCACATTTAGGTCCTAGCCACCATCCAGTCACCATTCTTCTGACTCTTAGTAAATCACTGATGGATCAGCACTCTGCTTTTTGGGACCTTTACAAATTACTGTATTTCTCATTAACTGCTTAGTAACAGATGAAGAATAGAGATGAGGAAATTTGGACAAGTAGAAAACTAGTTCTGTAAGATTTTGTGTGTCCCACAAGTGAATCAAAGTCACAATAAGGTATAAAGAGCTATTGACCTGAGGTTTAATCCAAAATGACTTCCAGCCAATTACAGAGTTTATTGAACTGTCTATTCAATTAAATTAGGTGTCAAAATTGTTCCTTTGCTGCTGCAGAAGGGATCTGATAGGTACAGAGACATGTTAAAATTCCTCTGTGGTGTTGCAGCTTCACTTTTTAGTTTTGACATGAGAACTGAAGCTGAAAACTGTCAAAGTTGCTCTTTAATTCTTGATCGTTCCATCTTTTGGGTCCCAAATTACAGCTGTCAGTTCTGCTGAGTTTACAGTCAGTCTGTTGTATTTGGTTGATTTTCTTTAAGCTTTCAGGAGTTTTAGGACTGTTGAGTTTCTTTAAAATACATAGTTTATAGCTATGATATTTTCAGAAGAGCTATGAATTGAAGCTCAACAGTTGAAAATCTCAGCCTTAAAGTAGCCCTTTCATTTCTGTGTGTATGACACCCTTGCTAAGTCCAGCAAAGAGTTAAGAAAGATGTGTATGAAAGAAAATGTGCAGTGTTAGAGTCAAGATGTACAGTACAAGTGAGTTATCAAAAATGCAAGTCCTGGTACTGTGCAATTTAGCAATATGACAAGATCAAGATTGAGTCAGACTAATTTATTTTACTGCCATTAAGTCATTTTGAAGCAGCCTTCTCTGCAACCAGTTCAAAATACTTTTTTTTTTTTTTTAATGGCTGAGTAGGCATACATCCACTCAGGAGAGTATAGGCTGCAGAGCAAAGCACAGAGCAGTATCTAGTGGCCAAACAGTGTTTGACTTCTGCTGTCTAAATGGGGAATCAAGCTCTTCAGTTTATATATCAGCACATATTTCATTTGGTTAATCTCTCTATTGGTTTGCTTTATATAACCTGTAGTTAAGTTTCTGTGGGCCAAATTCAGGCCTTGGAGCTGTAAATAATGATTTTACAAAGCCTAAGATTTGTCATTCATGTTATGTCCACTGTCAGACAACCATTCAGGAAGTTCCATCAAATACTTGGATGGATTTTTTAATTTAAGCGATGTCTAGAATTTCTTTTGTATTCATGTTTATAGGTTTTGTATAATAGCTCGCTAGCTGGTTGCTGCGCATTTTCAGTTGCCAATTCTTGAGTAGTTTACAAATTATATCTGATAGGTGAAATTTTACTTGTTGTTGTGTATAATAATTTACCAGTCAACAGAAATAGCTGAGCTATCATTGGTGGTGCRTGTGTTCTGAACAGTTAATCCTGTCTTGGGCAAATCACAGAACAGAAGACAGTTTCTTAACTTCTTGCACCTTGTTAGTAGGTGTCCCTTAAATAACAGCTCTCTGCCAAAATACGACTGTGTGCATGCTGTGTTATGGTGCTCTGTATTCACTGTTTCTCAAAGGTATATCTGTCAAGTTCACCAGTTTAGAAGATGTTCTCTTGTCAACCCTGTAGATTTAATCAAAGACTCGATTTGGGTGCTTTCATTCTCATGCATCAGCACTGGTAGTAAATGGTCAGTGGAGCAAATCATACCTTCAGTGGCATTTGTGCAGCAGSTGTTGTTTGCATAAATCAAGATGGGGCCTTGGTAAGAAATTCAATAGCTGATATACAAGAAGTAAGTCTCGGAAACACTTCAGATCAGCTTTCATCAGTAGCAGCCATGGGAAGCTCAGCAGTTAGAGAAATCAGACCCCTCTTTGTGTACATGCTCAGGAGGGCAAGCTTCAGGTCCCTTTTTGGCACCGGGGGTGGTGGGGAGTATTGTATGGAACTTGTGACCCAACTGAGCAGATTCCATGAACAGAACAGACACTTGGCTAAGACATGTATTTCTGGTGAACTCTGTTCATCATTTTAGAGGGGAGAAAAAATATCTTGTACACATTTTCAATGAGAGAAAAGCTCTAATAAGGGCTAGATTTCCCAGGTTTGTTCAAGTTGGTCATATTCCAATATTCTGGTCTTTGCTTAATGATTTTAAATAAAATAATAAAATTATTTTTTTCTTTTTCTTTTTTTCTGAGCCACATATGAGCTCCCTCTGATGGCTAAATGCAAAATTCTTTTAGTTAACTTAGAAGTGTAACCTGTATACTGAGGAACTTGTGTAGTCTAAATTCATTGTTAAAATATGTAGAGTATTACTTCAGCCTACTTCTGTAGAGACGCCATCCATGGAAATTGCAGTGAGCAGATAAAAGTGCAAAACAAGCAGGTTTGGGACCATATCCTCCTTTGATATACCTTTTATTCATGCTTGTTGTAGTTCATGGGAATAAGTCATCTTATTCCCACTGTTAAAAGTTGGGATGCCCTATCTTGGAGTAATTCACTGCACTCGATAGAATTATGCCAATAATGAATTTGGCCGACTGTGAATTACACATAGAGAAGTATATTCAGATTGGGAGGTGCATTCAAATCCAAGTTCTTGTATGGATACAGAGGTAACTGTACATTTAATATCATGGGCAAAATCAGTTTGGCARCTTGCATATTCTTTATCTGAGCATTTACGTGTTGCCTGCACAAGGATGTAACAGATTAGTTTCCCCGTAATTATCTGCCCTCAGCAGTGCAAAAGACAGTTTACCTTTGCAGTCRATGGGATCTTTCCTGCTGCCATCTACAAAAAACTTCACAGAAGGAAACTGCTGGATATTAAATTCTTTTCTCAAATCATGTTGGTCTGTGACATCAATTTTGCCAAACTGGATTCTTGGAGCTTCTTTTTTAAGCTGTCGGGCAGCCTCAGCAAATTCTTCGGACAGGTTCTGAGATAGCTGAGATAAAGAAACATCTGAAAGGGGTCAACCAAGAGAGAATGWGTTACACAGTCTGCAGTGTGGAGCTTACTAGTGGAAATTGTCAARTAGTAGTTGGAAGAGTTGGTTAAATTTATTTATGACTCTGAAATAACTGACAAGCTTTCTTTAAATCATCAGAAACTTCTTTCTGTTGATTCTAATTATTCACCATTCCACGTGTGCTTGGACTGGTCACAGTGAACAACCAATAGAACTGGTTGTTTATTAGAATAGTTTTCAGACCGTTGTTAGAATAGTCTTTTGTAGGAAAAAGATCACAYAGGGTTAAAAAAATAGTTTTACTAACTGAATATGGATATGAGTCATASCTCATGGTTGGATATGAGTTTGAAAGGGGAGTCCAAGGGTAGAGTTAGATATTTTCTTATTGAGACTCTTTGATAAGATACGTGATTTTTGAAAGCACTTCACTGAGACAAACTTTTGTAATGCAGGAACTACTTTTGCCAGATAAGATATGGAGGAGATAAAAAGAGAAAATAAAAGAATATTTCAGAGTCTTTAGAGACTGGCTGTAGATCTAAAAGAACAGATATTTGTGTGCCATGTGCCAGCCCATCCTCTAGCTCAGACAGCAGTTGTGTGTTCGGAGAAAGGAGAAGGCACGTTTGCATCCGGGCTCTGCAATTGTAAGCTATAGACTCATGAAGAAACGCAAGAGAAAGCAACTAGGTGCACATTGCTGCTCCTTATTCAAAGGTAAATAAGAGGTGAAGGCCTGGAGTTTTACCGTTTTGCAACTTGGGTTGAAAAGAAAGTTAATTAAACTTTGTTTAGATAAATTTGGAATGCCCTGTCTTGTTAATTTTGCTTTACTATAAAGAGCAAAAGCTTTCTTTTTTAGACTCTGCACAGAAACTTTTTAATTTCATCAATATACTCTTCAAACAAGAATATGCAAAAAACGTCCAGTTAGTCTGTTTTCCTACACACGTATATGTGCGCTTATTTGCGTTGATATGGATATATATGGATATACACACACACATATATATGTTCCAAATCAGAAATCTAGCAAAGTAACTTTCATTCTTTCATAGAATTATATATATATATATAAAAATTTTTCTATAGCCTGCCTGATTAAGACATTACCCTACATAACTGTAAACAGCAAATGAATAATCATTTCTATACAAGTTTTAATAAATGAATGAAAGATAAAACCTCTGATCTAACTCATGGATCAGTCACATTTCTTGCATTATTCATCATCATCATTCTTGCTCTGAATCCCAGCCATCGATCATTTCCTTCCACTCAACTGCTACAGTGAGGAGTATTAAAAGTAGTGTTAAATAATATTATTTTCTCAAAATATTAACCTGATAGAGCCTTTCAGATTCTTACATGCATAAGCTTAGCTTGGCTCAGAGCTTTTATGAACCAGGCACTGGAACAGCTGCTCCAGCTGATAATATGCCAAATAGGATCCTTACTAGTAGAACCAAAGTTAGGGATCACTACCATGGTGATGAACAGGAGGTACTTCTCTAAATAAAGTAAACRCGCCTTAAGGCATCAGTCTAAAGCAAATTGTGTTCTAATTGCCTATAAAATTCCTGTTTCATCAAATCAATGTATTTTGATTTTACAGAGAGATTTTTCTCTGATAGATTTTATCCTAGTTTAAACTTTCTTTTTCCTAATTACAAAAACGGTCTTACCAGCCTTTTCCCCAACAAGTTTGTAATGTGTTATCTGTCATCACTAAAGAGTGGTATCTCAGTCCAGGTGGAGTTTGGTAGATATAACTACAGAAAAGCAGGCTATCTATTAGAATTTCTGGCCTGTCAACATAAGAAATAGCATATCTAGCATATAAAAATCTTGTTGTTGATTTGGGATAGTGTTGAGCCTTTATGGAATGTTTTTGCTTAAAATGAGTGTAAAGATATGTGTGCTTTTTAATGGCATAGGATGTGGTGAGTGAGCATGGACTTGCTATGTCCTTTAAGAATGCTAATACTCATATCCAACCATGAGGTATGACTCATATCCATATTCAGTTAGTAAAACTATTTTTTTTTAACCCTATGTCACATATTTTGCAGTTTTGTGAGGTATCCTTTTCAAAACAGACATGAACCTCCCAAGGTGCATTTTGTCAGCAGATGGAGAGAGTTGAGTACTCTGTTTTTCTTTTTGATAAAAATTGATCTGCAACCAGTCACTTTTTTATAAACTTGGCAGGGGAGATCCTGCCTCGAGCACCATTTCTACAGCCACAGACAATCAGAGAGTATTGGCGTGTTGCCTTTGTAAGGGGAAGCCACACACTGAAGAAATATGGTCATATTTTTCAGCATTTCCCTCGATTTCTAAAGTTTCTCTTAATTTAGATACTGCTGTTTGAACACATCCCTCTAATGATCATGTAGAACAAATCTTAGATACACCCTCATTCCCCAAAGGAGAGATGGAGTGGGAGGATTGCCACATTTTCCTGATGTATAAGAAAACCTGCATATTTGAGGATTTAAACATCCTTTTTATATTCTACCTATCTCATATGTCAGCAACTCAAATTTTGCCAGTTTTGTTTTCTGTGGACAACCAGAGAACTTGATTAATGTGAAATCACATCCACTTTCAAAGCAAAGCCTGATGAACTGAAAGAAAATACAGATTTTTGTCAAAAATAGAAATTTTTGTAGCTCAAACTATTAGTACTTTTGTTCTAGACAGTGTAAAACATTCTATGAGAAACAAGCGCTGCTGCTCTGGAGAACTCAGAGCATGACTCCACAAGGATCAGGTCAAGGGTGTATCGTCAGATGTCATCACCTCYATTTTAGAAAGGGAGTCAGAGTCATAGTGTGTTTTGCTTAAAGCCACATTGAATAGCTGTGGTAAAAGTGGGGAAAAAATCAGAAATCTCATACTTTGGGAGGCTATTTCTGTTGAACTCATTAACAACCTGAATGAGGCACTGCTGGTTTTTTCATAGCACAACTTACTGAACTAAAATATATTGAAATGTGGACAGRGGTGATTTTTGCTAATATGTAAATGTGTTTAACAGCCCTAAAGCATTCTTCAAGTGCGTGTACATGTAAGTATGATGAGTTAGTTAATTGGTGTTGTCCTCCGATTTCATCCTGCAGTCTATATTGATGGTCTAGTGATTGCTGCAAGCATTGTGCATCTGCCTGTTGTCATGCTAAATACCGATGATCTAGCTGTTAGTTTCTGGCATGGTCAGGAAATAATTTCAGCAGTCCCACTTTTCATCTTTTACTGTGTGGGCTGCTTTTACAATTTCTCTACAGATATATAATTTTCTCTGTGGAAGGCTCTTGAGAGGAAAGATAGTTTTGTGTTTAATGTAGTAGAGTGAAATTCAGAAAAGCAGGATATTAATCTTGCTTCTGTTGCAGACTTTCTTGTATGACCTTGAATGAGTTTCTGTTCTCTTTCCCAGAGCCAAATACAGCCCATAATCTCCTGTGTCAACCTCTGTACCTTTAAACTGAGCTAATCTAATGTTTGCAATGTATTTTAAGATCTTCCGCTCTGCAAATACTGAGGATTATTCTAGAATTTGGATCCTTATTCAAAGTATTCAGTAAAGTAAGCGTGTATGAGAGACACCTACCCAAATGGTAAATGGTATGTGTCTCTGCAGCAGGCAAATGCCGCATCATCTGCTGTCTCTTGTACCTGCCCAGACATATGTTTCCACTGTCCTGCTCATTTTTAGTATGCATGTTGTGCAAACAAGCAACTCTTCTCAGAAGACTTACTCCTAAGAGGCTGTGATTGCCAAAGCAGCCTACAGAAATGAGGCACCTACATCCCACTGCCTTTCATACTACATTAGGTTCCTGTAAGAAATATAGTTGAGAGATGCACCTGCTCTAGGTGTTTTTGAACTATTTGCGTTCACCCAGACAAGCCAAGCGTGGAGAGGAAACCACTATATGTTGAAATCAGTTCTTAGGACAGGAATATGTTTTGGATATTGGCTTTGTGAGTGAGCTGACTATCTGGTTTACTCATTGATTTAAAATCAGTTGTGTTCCTCTTGCTCTCTAGAAATCACTATTCTTATGAGCTACTGATCTGGACAACAACTTCTGCTTTTTCAGTAACGTCACCTTCGGCTTCTGTGCCTTCTTGTTTGTCTTTAAGAGTAACCCCCATCTTGCCTGTTTAACATCGCGCTCTCAGCATAGATTGTCAGTCAGAGACCGCAGGAACACTACCGCTGACCCAGTGCCTCGTTGGATGCACGGGCCTTGTGTGAGACTAGATAAACATCACTTSCTAAAAATGCAAGTGCACTTCGAATATAAAGCAGCAGCACAAGGTCTGCACACCTTGCATGTTGCAAGGTTATTCCCTATGTATACCCAGGACCAAAGACTTTGGAGTGAACARGACTGGAGCTGTTACTCCTTAAGGTCTGGGGAGTCAAACTTTCATCTGTGTGYGCGCTCTCCCAGGTGTTTCTAACGTGCTGCAGAAAGTCAGCGGCGCGCGCGCTTGGCGGCCAGTCCGGGTTCCAAAGTACGCAACTAGCAGGTTAAAGGATTACAGAGCTACAGCCTGAAGGGGCTCTAACAGGTCATTGATCTGACCTAAGGCAAGCTTAACCATATCTAAATTCTTCTTAACAGCCGTTTAACTAATCTTGTTTTAAATATTACCGTGAATAGAGATACCAGAGCCACCCCGGGCATTCTCCTCCAGTCCTCATTCGCCCTCCAGCTCAAAGACGGTCTTTGTCCCTGACCATAACATGGCTCTGCTATGTTCAAATTCATTGAATTGCCAGTGCCTATGAAGAACAGTTTAGTACCTGCTTCTTTGCAGGAGCAGTCACTGTATGCGTTTAACATGTCTTCTTTCCATCACCATGTGGTCAGTTGCTGCTAGGGAATGATGCACTGCCTTTTACTTTTTGGCAGTAGACATGTTCTGGGGGCTATTCCTGGCTCTAGGGGCTGGGAAAGCCGTAAACATGAGTAGTATTCACCATACAGCTTGGAGGAACTGAGCGCTGTTCTTCCATGGAGAGTCCGGCACAGTCCTGTAAAAGCCATTCCGACAGTTGGGAAAAAAAAAAAAAAGGCAAGGATTTATGAAAGGATTTCCTCCTGTCTTGAGAAATTAATTCAGAGATGTGTTTTTCTGCATTTAGACAGTGCTTGATCGCAGTTGCTGTCCTGCTCCTTCTCTACCTGGGAAAATGAGAGGCTAACAGGTGACTTGAAATGTTTACAGTTTGTAATGGCGTGATGTTGTGCTTGTGTTTATGAGTGTACTTGTGGATACAATTTGTCCTCCCTGTGGTGAAATATTTTCATCAAAGTGCTTGGAATTTTTTATGTAGTTTTTCCTCCTTCCAAGATGTGCAGGTCAAACTAAAAAGCAACCCTGTTCTGTAATTAAGGTCAACCAAGAATGCATGGTGTAAATAGTAAAACTCCCCCATGCAGACAACACCAATATAAGGTCTACGTTCCGCTGCTAACAAGCGCTCTCTTTTCCCTATGCTAGTAGACCTTTGAGTAATACTTAGAGCTGTTTAACATGTAAGAAGATGCCACAGACCAGGCAGCAGAAGAGTGTGCTTTGAGATTAGGTGCTATTAAGTTACATGAAATGAGTTACATGAAGCAGCTCAGCCTCCGTCTCCAGGAAGGCAGTCACATTGGTGTGTGCAGCTGTCATGGTTTTCAGAGATTGTTCTCTCTTCCTTCCCCAGAACGCAAAGAGAAGCTGGGACGCTGGTTGTTTCCTTGCTGCAGAAAGCAGCTGGGATGAAGGTAGGAGGGAGTCAGATTTCTGGGTTGTTACTTAGTATCTGTGCTGAAACTTCACACTGTGAACTTTGCTCAGCTGACTAGTGTAGGCTCATGCTGCTTGCCAGAAATCAGCCTATCTTTTTATAGTAAATATTGGTTGAAATAAAGCAGACCTGGGACACAGTGAAGGTGGAGCTGGAGGGCACTAGGAGGACTTGAGAGGCACCAGGTAGAAGGCATCAGAGCAGGCTCCACCTGATGAGTATTGTGAGACTGGTAAGTAAGTAATGATATAAACAGGGAGAGGGTTGGGGTGGGTCTAGGCCAGATCCTAGAGCACTGAATCAAAGTTTTCAGCTTGAACTTTTTTCCATCTTGGTACAGCACCAGAACAAATTTCACTTTCTAAGAAAGCGTAGAATTCCTTCCCATTCTCTATTTCTCTATAACTGACAACAGGTCAAGAGGAGAAGCATCTGAGGTCTTGCATTAATTCTGAATTTCTGAAACTAATTCCTGGCAGCCCCACAGATTTCCTGTGTGATCTGGGGAATATTACTTTATCTCTTGTTATMCTGTTTTCCCTTAATAGTTCCATGTTCACATAGATTGTTTATTTACATAGCCTATTTTAAAGAGCAGGATGTAAAATACTAGGATGCAAAATATTTTTTGGCCTCTGTGTGCAAGTGCATGTCCACATCTTGTCTTTAGCCTCTCTCTGCTGTGGCAATGCAAATAATTATGGCAAATGAACTAGCTGTTTGAGCGCTGTGAACTCAGGTTTCCCTCATCACTGCAGAGTGGTCTCTCACTGCCCTAGTGGCTAGGTAGTGGCATGACTCTGAAGGGCACTACTGGGAATGAGGCTAGTGATTTCCAGGTGATGAATCTGGGCTCTGGAGCCAGTTGGTCTTGTGACTGATTTCATGATTTTCTGCAGGGACTATAGATGACTGTATTGTTTCTGGGAGGAAGGGCAATCCGTAAAGGTAAGCCCTTCAGATAGATACGTCAAGCTGGAATCCAGTCCAGCATACAGTGAGGATGACTGGAGCAGGGTGAGGTTGGGGAGCAGTATTTCATCTTGGCTTTTTCTGAAGATGAGAAGGGGAAGATCTGTTTGTCCTTTGCTTCTGAAGAAAACAAGTAGTGAGGAGAGTGGGATATCAGAGATATGTAAAGCTTCATAAAATTGTTTTGAGATTGATTAAATGTTTGGTGTGATCAAAATAAAATTATTTTATTAATTCATTAGTCTGTTTTTTTGTTACTGTTGTTGGAAAAAATGCAGGTGTTTTCCTTTCAGGCTGACCTATATTTATTTTGTTGTTGTTCAGGTTTGGTAGGGAGGCAAAAGAATAAATTATGCGCACTTCTGCTAAATTAGGTTATTGCCTTAATTTCAAATAGCCCTTTCAAATTCAGGATAGCTTGGGGATTTTCAGTTTGTGTGTCTCTCTCTAGCACTTCCTCCAAATGAGCACTAGTTTGAAAGATGTTTATGTGATTTAAGGCTAAGAAGCTATATATGAGTCTGGTGGGTGTGTGTACAGAGCTCTGAGCAAGGCACAGTCAATAGTGCAGCAGATCAAGGTTGCAAGCCCAAGGAACAGAGMCAGAGCTTTTGTGGTCATATGCAGATTAAAGAGTCTGTTGCCCATAATCTGTAGACACTTCCACAATAAACCTGTCTCAGAAAATACTCCTGTCTTGAGCACTGTCCTTTCCTGTTTGTTTGACAGAAATGGCTCTTCCTGGAAATTTCCATCACTTTTTAGTTACACTGCTGTCTCCTACAGGACTGCCTTATCTCTACTGCTATAACCACGCTCCTCACTGATCCCAGTATGTGGTGTTTAATGGGAAACATGAAGTATCTATGCATTTTGACCTCAGTCCTGCTACAGGCAGAATGATCATTCATGATCCAGCAAAGCACTAAACACAAGGCACGTATGCATGAAATCATAGGCGCATCAGTTCAAGTTCAGCATGAGCTTAAGTGATCRTCTGGAGAAGGGATAGAATGAGCATTACCTCGTGAGACTGGGCTCTGGTAGGTAATGTGGAACGAAAGAAAATTGCACTGAAGGAATATTTCAGTGCAAAATCAATACTATCCCTAGGCCACTGTGAATGGGGGATGCTGCATAAAACCCCTTAACATCCTACACCTTGTGGTGCTATGAGAGGRGGGCTGCAGGAGGGCAGTGTAGCCAGAGCCACTGCATCTCCTTGCATTTCAGTACGCTGGGACCCTGCAAGGTTCAGCACTGCGATAATGGCTAATGGAGGCTAATGGAAGGGCCATAGTCCTCTTTGGATCCAGGTAAAGCCTTGCCCAGTGAGTGTTCACAGCGTCAATATTTATCACATCTTTAAAAGTGTGTTACTGTAAAACACACCAGCTGAATTCTCCTCCAGCTGTGCTGGTTGCTGGGGAATCTGCTCTAAAGCAACACTTGTTCTCTAATGAGCTTCACACAGATCATAGATGGGCTTATTATGACTAGGGCCACTGGCAAAGAAACTCAGAAAGGCTTTTGAACTCAGCCAACCTCCTTTGATCAGAAAATCATGCCTCTGTGCCAGGCAGAGCCTTTCCTTGTGCCCTGTCACTCCAGCTGCTGCTCTGGGTATGGGAATGCGAATGTGTGACTTTGGGCACTGGCAAGGCATGCCAAATTGCTCTTTTCAGAGGCAACATGGGTTTTCACCAGGTTGAAATGATTGTAATGTGGCTCTCAGATGTAGTACTGTGGTCTAGCTAAGCCAATCTAGCAGCCAGCCATCACTGCGCAGAAAGGCCTAGCTCTCCCACTCAGGCCAGGTATTCCTGTTATTTCCTCAGYACTGGTCAATGAGCCAGTTCAGGGAGCTAAACCAGCAAAGGACCAGGGAGCTAAACCAACCTTCCCCAAAAGTGCTYGGTTCCCTGCCTGCTCAGCCAAATGGGTCAGTGGGAGGGCCAGAGGCACGCTGGTGCTGGGAGGGGTGCTGGGCTGGCTGGCAGGGGCCTGGCTCTTTAGTCCTGGTGGCAGCTCACCATTATATTGCATTACCGGTGCATCAAACAGCAGCCTTAGGCTGGGAGATGGCATRAATTGCAGCATAAAACCCCCTGGAGCTGTTTTGTTCTGGCACTGGGGCTCGCTGCTGCCAGTCGAGTGTCAGGAAATACAGCTCCGTGTTTGTGGAGTGGGAAATGATGCAGCGTCTGAACTTCTAGATGAGTAACGTCACAAGGATATAGCTTTTGGCATTTGCTTCTTCCATTTTTTTTTCCAGTAAGACTGTGAAATGCATGCAGTTCAGATGGCCAGACCTTCTAACTAATAAAATTACTTAAAATGCCCCGCTTGTTTCCTCCTCTCGTGTAGTACATGAAACTAATAGAAGAACCGCAAGCCTGCCTTCACCTAACCAAGTGCTAATTTCAGGGAAAGAGTCTTACAGACCTGTGTAATGAAATTACAGATACCAGAATGTTGTAAAGAGCCATTCCCTGAAGCCCAAAGACCTATAGAGGAGAGATGCCATGCAGCAAAAACCTCATAAAAGCACTACAGCACTGAGAAAAATGTGAGATAGATAAAAGCCCTCTCTGACTTTTGAATAACTAGAGTTTCACCCATTACTGCTGCAAAACACATGCTTGCAAAATGAAGCTATGGAAGCAGAGAGTGCTGAGTAGGACTGTGCATATGTGTGAAYCCATCTTCATATCAATAGCTCTTTTGTAACAGATTGATACTTAACCACCCCAAAAAGGAACAATTGTAGTACAAATGATTGTAGTTTTAGTCAGAAGTAGATACATGGGCAAAACAAGCAAGGACTACTGGAGGACAAAACAACAGTAAAATAAGCATATGTTAATGCCCCAGCACTAGGCATGCTCTGCAGAGCCGTCCGGGTAAGAGGCAGCGGAAATGGGTACTCACAGAACTCCACTAGCAGGTACTTCGTTTCCTTCAATGCTCGATCAAAGTTGTTCTTTTCCAGCAAGAGGACATTGTTCTCCTTTTTGATTTTGGGGAGTTTAGCTTTTTTTGTCTTCGTTTCATTTGGACTTATGCTGTTTACTGCTGGGAAACCTGTGAGAAACAATAATGCCACAAAGAAAAACTGTTGTGTCTTCATCCTGCCCAGCCTTTATTCACACTGGAAAAGGAGCACTAAATGGCAATGTTTGCTGCTTAGATGGCTGTTGCTATATCAGCCAAACTAAGTAGTTGATAAGGCTGATAAGAGTCTACCACCAGTGGAGCTAAATGTACCTTCTCACTGGGAGATTAATGCAGTTAAATTCTTTCTCATTTTTAGCAATGTTTAGAAAAACTGTTTCAGTGGAGAAGGTGAGKTCTTACTATTCCTGTAAATAACCAGCATATCTAGAGAGGAGATAAAAGAGCACATGAAGAAATACTTGGCCAAAGAAGCAAGAATATTGATTGTTGATGCTCTTTTCTAATAAGAGAACTTGCTTTTGTAGCCATTACCCAGCACAGACCTAGAAACACAGCAGTAAGTGAAGTACCTAGGAAAGTATTTGGTGACTGCTCCTCTGGTTACTATTTGGTTGCCTGTTGCACTTACGGAGCTACTTATTGTGGATCTGATTCAGAAGATGGTGAACTCAGGAAAAAACTGTCATTGCTTTGAATGTGTTTCTCCTACAGTCTGTGAGACTCCAATCTCTGCTTTAAATAAGTGCTGTGTTCCAAGTGAAGTAAGGTACTACTTTGTGGGTTAAACCAGAAGATTTTGCCATTGGSCTTCAGTGGTGGTAGAATTTCACCCTGCATGAACAGCTTATGACTACATTAATCATCTAACATCTACACAGTAAACTGAATGTAGTAGTTCAGTCTTAGGACAACTATAAACTGTATGTGTGTGTGTGAGGCCTCCTTAGTTAGTCTTTCCAAAACATGTTAAGAAATATCTTTACAAAAATGTTGAGAAGGTGTCATCTACTAACAAATGGTTATTTCTGTAAATGTTTGACAATCTGTAATTGTATCAGAAACATTTTTGACTCAGCCTTAAACTGTGCTGAAAATTGGGGCCAGACTGTATACCCAAAGCTGTAGCCTCTCTGGAGAGAAGAGTTGGAGACCGGTTGGTCCAGATTAGTAGAACCAAACTGACTGTTTAAAAAGCTTCCTCCAATAAATAACACTTCTTTCCTCTTGGAGAGAGGAAAGCACTGCTTCACTCTTTCATACCCATAGGCTCAAGGATGAAAAATATGGTATGAGGGTTGAAAGGAAGAAGTGTTCAGAATTGCSGTTGATGTGGTAGTCTCCATATTCTTAGGGGCAGCAGTTTGTTTTCRTGCAAGGCGTGAGTGGGGCTTGATTTCAAGCGAACCCTTTCTTATCACTCTGWAAAGCTTTGGGTCTTTCTTACCACTCTCAAAAGCCTTGGGTTGCAATGCACCTTGAGACATGCCCTGTTAGCCCTCCTACAGGGCACCTGATGGAATAAGGAGGAGCTGTGTATTCAGGCTGCTTGCAAGATAAGATCACACATAAATACAGATGAAACAATCAGGTAATAAAGAAAAAGAAATCAGGAAGATAAGAGTCTCCTGTTTGACCTTGTGGTCCACAACAGGCTCTTTAACAAAGTTGTCTTTCAAGTAACRTTCTGCAAGGGTAAAAAAAAAAAACATCTTCCAGAAGAACAGGAAAAAACTGAAGGCCAACAAGGCCTGTTTGTTTTGTGCAGGTCCTTTTTTAGTCCAGAAGGCAGTGTAGGGCTCCTGGAGCACACACAGGATGACAAAGCCATTTGCTTAGAGAGTTGGTTTTCCCCTGGCTGAAATCAACTCAAATCCTCCAGTTGGGGAATAAGCACAATGCTGGAAAGGGCTGTTTACTTCTRTGTCCTGGAAGGAAACTAAAGGAAGGAGAGGCGAATACAGAAGTCAGTCCTGCTGGGACATGTTTCCAACAGGAGATTGAGTTAAAACTTTGCAAAGCTGAACATAAAATTGTAATTTTAGCAGTATAATATTTTGTCTTAGGCATGCAGCAAAATAGGTCTTAATTTCTGCACATTTCTTCATCAATGCTAACTAGATCTGGCACTCTCGTTTTGTGCTTTAGAGTTTGAGTGCTGTGGCAAGTCTGCCTTCTGCAGAGCTCCAGCAGCAGCCAGCAGGAAATGTCRGGTGCACTATAAATATAATGGTGGGGCCTTCTGCTTTGTGGGCATTCACACCCCAAAAGTTGTTTTGTGGTCGAAAGCCAATTAAACATTTCATATGTGAACAAATTCTGTTTCCATTTCAGATTTGCCTCAGAAATACAGAGATTTTAGAATTAGTTACTGTTATTTATTTGAACACTTTGAGCTGCTGCTCTCCAGCTACAGTTGAAGTGTTTAACACAAAGGTGAAAGTAACTGCATAATATCCCTGTAAGATGGGTACACAGTGTTGCCTATAAAACAAGGAGAAGGCCCAGGAAGATTTAAAAYTTGCCTCCATTGAGTTGAGGGAAAGGTTCCTGTAGGTTTAACAGGGTATAGATCCTTAAGGGCTTGGTTAGACACACAGCAGACTAGAGTCTGGATCTAGGAGTAAAGATCTAATTTTGTTGACTTCTGGAGCATGACTTTAAATAACTGTAGCATCGTCTAGTCTGTCTCTTCCTGTATTTTGTGTAGGCAAGACTAGGAGAGACTGGAAATGGTAAAATTTTCTTTGCATGTGTGTTTTACCACACACAACTTTTTCAAAGTTGCATGCCTCTGCTGAAGYGAAAAGCAAATGAAAGTCTTGGAGTTTCACCTTCGCTTGCCTAGTGTTACACCATTTTTGCTATGGTGGATRTTTTAAGGGAAAGGAAATCAACAGCTTCCGAAAATTTTGTACAAAGAAATAACAGCTAAACTGAAAAAGTATTACAAAAGCTTTTAGGTCATCATGTAGTGGCTTATAAAATTTTGGTATTTATTCCATGCCTCCAAAAAACAGAACTCACAAAGAAATAAATAACTGAATTCATCAGTTTTATTGGTATGTGTTTAGTGTGGTAAATCGCCATCTAGTGTATACTTAAGACATAGCATAATTACCTGGATCATTTTAAATCAATGTGGTAAACAAAGTATCTTGACTTGCACACACTTTCTAACTAATGACAGTGCGTTGTTTCATTAGTGTTTTTCCATAAGCAGTTAAAAGTAAAACTTACAGGAATCAAGAAGTAGATATTTAGAGAAGAACTAGCATGTGAAACCTTAGAGATGGGGTATGAGATGCATTCAACAGCTGATAAACCGGAGAACAAAGATTATAATGCAAATAGAACAGTTTGCAATCTATTTGCCAGCAGAGGCAGAACACTCATAAGAGTTGCATAAAATCATAGGGGAAAAAGAGGAAGGGACAAAAACAACCTGTTTATTCAAGCTAATTTGCATTAATTCATCCAGCATCACAAACTAGAGAGCTTCCAGTACCTAACTGTTTTTAAATGTTTTGTTTGTTTATTTCAGATGACTGATCCTTGTAAATCTTCGTCTGATTTTTTTTACCACTGCCTGATAAATCCTCATTTATYATGAGAACATTCATTAAAATACGGATTCCTCAGTGTCTGCAGATTCTCAGGTCACCTTGCAGATTATTCCATGGATACCACAGGCTTCTSTCATCTCAGATTATTTCATATTATGATTCTATAAACCAGTGTGAAAAGGAACTACCAGAATATTTCAACTTTGCAAGTGATGTCTTGGATAAGTGGTCACAACTGGAAAAGGTAGTTTCTTTTATTTCCTGGAAATCTCAGATGAAATAGATCAATTTTGCTGATGGATGCTGGATAGCATTAGCTGCAGAGTAGACTTCAGAATTTTTCTTTGTCAGACATGCATATTACATGCATATTACAAAACTACTTGCCAAGGATGATTTATTTAGTCTGGAGTAGTTTGGTTTGTATTAAACATTTTAAAGTTTGACTTCCTATTYTAATTTTTTCTATTTCCTTTTAGGATGGAAGAAGACCAGCAAATCCAGCTTTTTGGTGGATAAATGGTGAGGGAGAGGAGGTGAGGTGGAGCTTTGAAGAACTGGGATTTCTGTCCAGGAAGACAGCTAATATACTCTCTGAGGCATGTGGTTTGCAGAAAGGAGACAAAGTTATAGTAGTTCTCCCTCGGGTCCCTGAATGGTGGCTACTGAATGTAGCCTGTATGCGAGCAGGTGAGTAACCTTGCTGATCTCTTGAACAGAAAGAAAATAAATAAGAGATGTGAAAAACATACTAAATTAATTTTAAAAATATAAACAGAAGTAGGGCTGCTGTGCCCTGTGCAGTTCATCTCTTTGTACAGCGGAAAAATTGGCAGCACCCRCACAGGAACTGAAGCCACATTGTACTAGGTGCTGTGCAAACACCAATCAGTCTAATTACATCCTAAGCTGAAGCCAGTGGTGGCTGAATGCTTACAATCTAAGGCCAAATTTGGACAGTCACATTATCAGTGTGAGCATTTTTAATGCAGTAAATTATATACCCAGGCCATTTAGCAATTCAGTATATTGCAGATTTCAGGTTTTTCATCCCTCATATGAGGAACGGCTGCGAGAGCTGGGACTCTTCAGCCTGGAGAAGAGAAGACTGAYGTGGGATCTTATCAATGTGTATAAGTGTCTGAAGGGAAAAGTGTAAAGAAGATAAGGCYCAGACTCTTTTCAGTAGTACCCTGCAATAGGACAAGAGGCAATGGACAAAACTGAAACACAGAAAGTTCCATCTGAACATGAGGAAAAACTTTTTTACTGTGAGGGTGACAGAGCTCTAGAACAGGTTGCCCGGAGAGGTTGTGGCATCTCTTTCCTTGGAGATATTGAAAAGCTGTCTGTACACAATCCTAGGTGATATGCCTAGGTGATCCCTGCTTGCATGGGGGAGAGGGGGTGGACTAGATGATCTCCAGAAGTTCCTTCCAACCCCAACCATTCTTTGATTCTGATTTGTTATTACAGCACTACTGTTACAGTTTTGCAAATTGTTACAAAGAATTTGACCCTGTTGCATTTTTAGTAGAAATTGGGTTGAACAAAATATTTGCTAAACACATATGATGGAACAATTTAGCATCAACAGGGATATGACCAGGTGATTTTGTCCCACTTCTAAGTGCTGTGACTCTAGCAGGATACAGGTGGAGCTGAGATTGAGGAAATCTAATTCTGTTAATCTATCTGAGATTTTCTGCATCATGACTCGGGCGTGTCAGTCAATCTCAGTGCCTCAGATTTCCAATTGTAGAACTTGAGAGGTAGCCCTGAAGGTGCAGGATGACTGAAATCAGTCATTTAGAACAAGTCTACTATAATCCTTAAGAAAAGGAGGTATAGACACCCAGTAAGTTGATCTTTTTTCTTTGAAAAATTGATTTCAGTTGCATTGTGCCCATTACCCAAACCCACATTTGTTTTTGTTATAAAATTAATCCACACTTGAGGGATGTCTTCACTGTTCTATTTGCATTATAATCTTTGTTCTCYGATTTATCAGCTGTTGAATGCATCTCCTATCTCATCTCTATTTAAATTATTTACACTATTTAAATACTTAAGATACCTGACTTACATCTGTTTATCTCACATCAGTGGTATTAAAACTTTATTAAAATGAACAATAGCTTTATTCCAGATGTAAATACAATCGAAATGCTGGCCTTATTCATATACTCAATTAAGTAGGTAATTATYTCACCACTGACTTCCTAGGTTATGAATCATAAAGAAGGTTCTGAAAAACACTCCAAAKCTAGATGTTATTGATGATGCACGTAACTTTAATATGGGTGACATAAACCCCTGCATCAATGTTGCAGATTTTGGGGGCTTTCAGAACCAGCTAAGATCTGGCAGGTTGGTTCTGCCCAGGTCATGTCATATAATTATATTAAGGAGGTCATTTTTCTAAATTGCTTCTTCTTCCTTTTTTTTTTTTCAGGAATTGTCTTTATTCCAGGAACATCCCAGTTAACGGCCAAAGACATTTTATACCGACTCCAGGCTTCAAAGGCCAAGTGCATCGTTACCAGTGATACACTGGCACCTGCAGTGGAATCTGTCATGCCTGACTGCCAGTTTCTGAAAAGCAAACTAATTGTATCTAAAGGCAGCAGAGATGGATGGCTGAACCTCAAAGAACTCTTTGCGTAAGTATCAGCTGTCTTAGCATCCATGTGAGATGGCAGATGCCTTATCAATTAGGTGATGTTGCTGAGTTCTGGAGGAATCCTTTGTTTTGGAGTTCATTTCAAAAACACAGGTGAGTTAAATTTCTGAATCAGACTGCTTCTGATYCAGCAGCCTGTCAGCTTCTAAAATCTTACTGCTTCCACTATGATCAAAACAAGTGCACAGAGCACTAATCTTGGAAACAGTCGTTTTGTGCCTGGCTTCTACAGTGCAGCCTAATGCCTCTTGAATTCAACGAGAAGATATCCACTGCTGACTCTGGGTGCCCAATAAGCATGGTGTCAATTATTTCTTTTCTTTGACAATCTTGGTAGCCCAGGCAGTCTGGATTGCATGTCAGTCTCTTGAACTTAAATGATATAATGTATATCTCAAACCATAATCAATGCTTGTATATGGTCCCCTTTGGTTTCAGATTGGGAAACTGTCTGTGTTGAGGCAGAAATTCTTTTCGTTAGCCACAAGCACCTTGAGAGTCCTTACAAAATATTTATAAATAAAGACAGTGGAATATGTGCTAGGTGCTCACATCTTGAAGGTTATGATACGCAAAACACACTTGTTGCTAGTAGAAAGTGCTTTGTCACCCCTTTCCTCTGATACCTGATAGAACTGTTTGTTTTGTGAGCAAAACTAATTGTGGACCAGACTTTTTCCTATTTATCTCGTAAGCCTTAAAAAATGCTACTTCCTTTGGAGAAAAAAAAAAAAGTTCAAATAGTAACTGTCATATACTTTCTCTTCTGAAGGATGACATCTGCTAACCATGAATGTGTCAAGACAAGGAGTCAAGACCCAATGCTGATCTATTTTACTAGTGGAAGTACAGGCTCTCCAAAAATGGTGGTGCAATCCCACAGCAGTTACGGCATTGGATTTACTGTCAGTGGCAGGTATAACTTACAGTTGCTCCCGAAGTCTTGATAAAATGACATGATCACAATTAAATGAAAATAYGACAGTAAAAACTCCAGTAAATGCAGAAATTTCATGAGTGCAGGATCTTACTTTTTTCTCGCCTTTCCCCTCTTGCAGTAAAACACTGGTTATTAAAAGCTTTTTATAGATTCAGTTGAGATTATCAACCAGCTTTCCATTGCTCACAGTGCTTACTGAAGAGTAGCAATCAGGATAACCTGCTTACAGACAAAGTTGAATTCTTCGGTATTTTGTGGGCATTTCTGGAAAACTAAAGCCYTTTGGACTATAGCCTTATCTGTTAAAAGTCATGGTTTGTAGATTCCAATCTATGGTTTAGCACTGCTTTGCTTTCACTGAATATCATTCCCTCTGATTTATGCTTCCCAAGGAGTGAGAAATGTCATGAAACCCAAAGAATGTATTTCCCAAGGCATTCTGAGTTGGAATTTAGTAGTATGGAGTCAAAGAAGTAATTTAGTTAGTTTCTTAGAGAAATAAGCTGTGATTTAGCCGATATCTGTAATCTACAGGGTGGGGAAAGCCTACCCCAAATCGTATGTTCAGTTTTTGATGTGGAATCAGATTCTGTAACAAAAGCCATGGATGTTTTCATAGAATCAGTAAGGTTGGAAGGGACCTTTGGAGATCATCTGGTCCAAACCTCAAATGAGTGGCCTGTACGGGGATCGAACCCAYGACCTTAGCATTGTTAGCACCACGCTCTAACCAACTAAGCTAATGTTTTGCATGATTCAGGAGTAAAGCAAACCATGAAAATGTTAAACAGGAGGGAATTAAGGGAAATAAGAGAATGTTTAAGATTATCTTGTGAACTTTGGACTTTCTAAAGACCTTGCTTGCTGACACCACATCATCTAAAGGAARCCTCCTGTCCTTTCCTGTGACCTGTGCTCAGATCTCTCACACTGTGTGAAGCACTTATTTTTTTTTCCTCTCTGCTTTATCAGGTACTGGATGAACTTGACTCCCTCAGATATAATGTGGAATACTTCTGATACAGGTTGGGTAAAGTCAGCTTGGAGCAGTGTTTTTGCTCCGTGGATCAATGGATCATGCGTCTTTATACACCATATGCCTCAGTTTAAACCAGCAGTTGTTGCAGATGTAAGCAGAACATTTTATACCATGGGTTTTATTTCCATTTTGTGTAACTGAAGCAATCTAACTGGACTCCAATGCTGACCTACCCACTGCTCTGTTTGTAGCCACATTCATGGTATTTCCCACATCTCTCTTCTAAAGCAATTTTACCTTCTTTTGATGCCCAATAAACTAAAGGAACAAGTGGTTTCCCTCCTGGWTAGGCCATGTGACACTGCTGCGAAGTGGGGGAGATGTGATGTGAAAGATGAAGGACGAAATAAGCTCAAGGTTACTGCTGTCCTGTCCCATACTTAGTGTAAAGCTCTCTCTGAGTATGAACTTCCAGCACATTTGGGCTCAGGGCAGGCATGAGTCAGTACTCAGAATATGATAAAGACCTGAACTGGGGCCCTGTTAACCTAAATTTTCAATTAGTTGCCACCCTGTCTATTCCTCGTCTCTTTTGTTGCTGAGAACCAGTCAGCTGGCCTATTCTCCTCAACGTCAGTCTCTTCTGCAGAGAGGAGAACCAGTCTTCTCCTGTGAAACTGAAGAAGCTTCATTCTAGTTCACTGTTGTCATTTAGCATTGAGTCTAGGACATAGTTGCCCCAGGAGCTATTAGGTTCACTCAGTGGTCATACATTTCCATGAGTGGTGTTTGTTAAAGGGGAAGTATTTTATTTTCTGCAACAACAGGACTAACTGATAGAGCYACTCCATAGTCAGGATCTCTCATTAAGACACAGTCCTTCTCTGTGTTGAATGTTGAATATATGTTGCATTTTTATGGATTTCATTTTGCAAATGTCTGAGTATGTAAGTAAGTCATGTTAATTACCTGCATGTGTGCAAGGTCATATCCTTTATGTTGGCATTGCCTTTTTCCTTTCAACAAAATAACTTTYTCTTTTTCTAGACTCTATCAAAATACCCCATCACCACCTTTTGCACAGCCCCCACGGCCTACCGCATGTTGGTGCAACATGGTTTGAGCAGGTACTGCATGTCTGTCTGCTGCAGGGGTAGCAAAGAGAGGSTGGGATATAACACTGTGACAGCTGTGGCTGTTTAGTTCCTTATGTTACTTTATTTTTTCAGTTAAAAGAAAGCTAATTAGAAAAATTTGCTCTCAAAGGAGAAGGCTATGTTCTAAAATGTGTGAATAACTACTCATGCCTTAAGCCATTCAGGCTCCAAGAGTGAGTCTTTGAAAAGAGCACAGTGGAAATAAATGAGTTTTTTAAAGTGTCATTTTTTTTGAACTTAGGGTTCACAGTTAGYTTTAATTTAGGGAGGGTTTCGGGCAGCACTGGATCAGGGAATTAGTGGAGTATAGTGGAGTTCTCAGATACCTGAAGATGAAGTGAACTGTTAGAGGACTTTCACCTGCTGAGAGTTATTTAGCAGCTGTTCCCACTGACCTGTTACATTATAAAATATTCAGCCCAGGAGAAATGCTCAGAATGATTTGTAAGCAGTTTTCACACCTTCAGTAATGCACTGCTTATTCTCTTTCATCTAGACACAAACCAACCTTGTTTTAGTATTGAGCCTAGGCTCTACRTTGCTGATATCAGATCCTTTAGCCTTCCTTTTGCTCTAGAAAATTCTAGTTGTCTTATTTAATCTTAGATGCTAGCATATAGCGACATAAATAATCTACTTTCCACTCATATCTGAAGTGCTTGTCCAAATCTTTTCTACTTTCTTGACAGTTCTTCCAAAAAACACCTTTGCTCACTCTCTTTCYGACAAGATATCTTAATGCTTTCTTGCCCAGACTACTCCAGAGATAAACCACCCTGCCATAAGTGGTAATGAGCAATTTAGGAGCCTAATCCAGGATTGTGTAATAAGATAACTATCGTCATCAGCTTTTGAAGTTTTAGGCATGCAACACCCTTTGAAAGTTGAGGGAGGCTGCTCAGTTAAGGCCATTCACCGCTCTTTTCAGAAGTTAAGAAGATTACTGTTGTTTTCTATGCCTCTCAAGCTACAAGTTCATGAGTCTGAAACACTGTGTRTCTGGAGGCGAGCCACTCAATCCTACAGTGATGGAGCAGTGGAAAATCCAAACAGGCCTGAATATCCATGAAGGTTATGGCCAGACTGAGACAGTATGTTTGWATTCATTCCCACAATATGCCCTTTCATAGGTAACAATACTGAAGGCAGAAAGTGCTTGATAAATCAGTGGAAAAGGTGAGAATCATTTACATAAACTTTTGAAATTAGCTCTGTATAATATGATTATATAGTTTTTAAAATCAGCTACTTGCATTTTTTTAAGGTTTATAGGAAGTATTATGATTACAGAGTCCATCCCCCTGCACAAAMTGTGCACAAATCCTGATCAAATAGCTTGTAGTAGATCCCTTCATCATCTTTGTTTACACAGCAAAAATGAATAATTTGTTCCGGGTATCCACTTGCCCTGTCTGARGTTCTAATGGAAAATATTGAATCAGCTCATATCCAAGACATCTCTGTAACTGAACATAACAGAGCTACCAAAAGTCAGATTTAAGACATTTTCTCAGCTCCTGATTCAGTCCTTAYCATGACACAGTCATGTGGAGGAATTGTTTTGCCTAATCCAAGCCAAAGATAAAGTTTACAAGATGCTGCATAAATAAAAATATTACCATCTATTATGCAGGTAACAATATGTGCCAATGTGAAGGGAATGAAAATTAAACCTGGTTCTTTGGGAAAAGCCTTGTCCCCTTATGATGTGCAGGTATGTTGCTACATTACATCTTCGGAGTTCAGTTGCAGTTGTGAGTACTTGAGTAAGAAAAAGCTGAGTGTTCACCTCTCTGTCTTTCCTGTGTGATATCACAGATATTTCAGTGAGCTAATCCAAATAATAATGATATATCCTTTCTGCAGATCGTAGATGACCACGGGGCTATTCTCCCTGCAGGAGAAGAAGGCGACATTGCTGTCCGAATCCAACCTAGGAGACCRTTCTGTCTGTTCTCTCAGTACTTGGTAAGTTTGAGTTGGGCTGGCTGTGCCTGTTGAGAATCTCAGGAGAGCCCTAGTGCAAAGCTCTGTTGACTTACGGAATCCTTATTGAGCAGGATTTTGTCCAGCATGTTCACAAGGTCWCACTAGGCTCCTTGAGCACTTTCAGCCCGATCAGTACATTGGGCTGCTGTTCCAAGGTCAGACTGATTGGCTAGTGTAACTTTAAGATCCAGCATGAACCAGGAGATAACTTGTTCCGAACATGTACCCGGCACAGTTAGGATGGGCTTTATCTTTAGTGGATCACCCCCCATCTATTCCACCCCTATTCTTGGATAAGGATTAATGAAGCACCTCCATAAAGGCTTCTGTAATACACTGTGAGTTCAAAGAGACTCTCCAAAGGACAGAAGAAGCATAGTTTTCCCTTATAAAAGCATATGAGGCACCTACAAGWTGATCTTTTAAATCCTTAAAAATTACACATTTCAGTATTTCTGATGTCAGAGCAGGCCTTTGTGTAATTACCCATCACATATGATGTGCATAAGGTAAACAGCACAAAAACAAACTATAGCACAAAATTCTCTAGTGTAGATAACCTATTGGCTTTATCGTAGTGGCATATATAACCTAACGTGACTATTCATATGGGACTATTTAAATAGTCTGAAAGTGGAATAGGCTAAAAAAATGTGTGAGAAGAATGGTTGTTTTGGTTCAGGTCAAAGATCAGTGTAGGTTAGTATTCTCTCTGGTGGTGCTGAGTAGTAGCATATACTTAAGAAAAAAATAGGATCAGGCAAATATATTCTCGATTGCATTTGGACCRTTATATCAATTAACCTTTAGGGAATGTACCATRTGTTCAATCCTCTTCTGAACCTGCGTCTCTGTAACATACCCTGTCCACAATTTAGCCCCGATAGATCAACGCAGTTAATGGAGATTTTCTTGTAGATCACCTGGTTTGTGCTTTGGTCTTGGAAGTCAGAAGCAAAAAGTTTCCGTTAATGAGAAGTTAAGGAGACCCTCTGCAATAATAAATCGTTTATCTAAGGAAAGTAGGTTATACGCTTAAATAATTCGCTGTGATAGATGGGGATTCTGATGGAACACAGCCTTTTTTCCTTCAGAACATTAATACACATCTTTTCCGGCTCTCGCATATTTCATAGCAAAACTGCTAATTAATGTGATTCTGTTTTCTTAACTAAAGGYATAAGATAGGATTGAATATACTAGTTTTGAAAATAGCTATAAAATACAGTCTTGATCAYTTTTAGCACCACTGCAAAGTGAGAATTAGATTTCAATAACCATTAGATAAATATTTTGAAATGTTGCTTGACTGTTATTAGGATAATCCAGCGAAAACCGCTGCCACTGTGCGCGGAGATTTTTACATCACTGGAGACAGAGGGATTATGGATGAAGAAGGATATGTCTGGTTTGTTGGAAGATCTGATGATATAATTAATTCCGCTGGGTAAGTCGTTTGCCTTCAAATTTGCTCGTTTTCCTGTTAATGATGATCTATTTTATCATAATGTTCAATTGGGAAAGTCCCAGTTGAATGGCTAGCTTGCTGCTGCTGTCATACCTGCATTTTCTTCTAGATACCGTATTGGTCCGTTTGAAGTTGAAAGTGCATTAATACAGCACCCTGCAGTCTCAGAGTCAGCTGTTGTCAGCAGTCCTGATCCAATTCGAGGGGAGGTAAAAAAAATAAATAAATAGGTGTAGAAAGGATTGCATTTTACTCTAAGCATCAAGTGCCCTKTGTGTACTAGGTTTACTGGAATTAAATATGTTGCAGATTTTGAAATTAAAATAGGTTAAAAAAAATGTTTTTAAAAAAAATACCCTTGATAGATTTTAGAATTTCAGAGTTACTTCCCTGTTTGTAGAGTTTGATATGGAAAAAAAAGTTTGCATTTTCAGATTTCTTGTGGCATCTTTTTGTCCAAGAAATTGTATTCAGGATTTTATTTCTCTCTTTCTGTCACTAAGTATATGAAATGATATCAAGAGTGTATCATTTTTCTTTTTACGTTTCTCAACTTTGCAACATTTCTTTGAGCTCTGGAGTGAGATTTTCAGCTACTTTTTTTCTGTTCTGAAACTTTTCAAAAGTTCAGAGGTGTTTAAAGTCCCTTAACTTTTGTGGTACAGGTAGTCAAGGCCTTCATTGTTTTGGCTCCTGCTTTTGTATCACATGATCCAGAAAAACTGACTCRTGATCTTCAGCAGCATGTCAAAAATGTGACTGCTCCTTACAAGTATCCGAGGAAGGTAAGTACGCCACTTTCCCCATCTTCACCATACAAAGACAGGTCTTCCARTTGTGCCAGAAATTGAACTGGTTTTGTCGTGTGTCAGCTCCTTTATCAACTGTTTTCTGACAAATGCTCCAAACATAGTTAAGTAAAATAGAGATAAATAAAATAATCTGTTCTAGCTGTAGCTTTGGGTTTGCTGTATGTGCTAGAAAGGACCCAAAGGGAGGAAATGATTGTGATTTTTCTGTGCCAGGTTCCTGTCTTCCTCTCATAAGATAACGAGATTTTCAAGGAGCTCCAGTAGACAGGGCATTCAGTTCTCACCAAGTCTTTCCTTGAGCGCTGTTCAGACTCCCAGGCAGAGCAAGAGAGAGATTCCTACTAGCATCAGGGGATAGAATCCATCCCTTATGACCAGGGAAGATGCCAGTAACTCCCTGTCATGACAGCTTATCACTGACCTCTCTGAGATTGCGGTATTTGACCCTGCGSCTGCCTGTACAATCTGACTAGAATGTATAGTAAGGAATTTCACCATCCCAGCCAAGGCTGTGCAGCTTCCCACCTTTCTACTATAGCCATAATACAGATACGTCTTTCCTTGCATCTTAGAAATTACTCAGAATGTATTTGTCTAAAAGTGATCATTTTTACCATTCAGATTGAGTTCGTTCAGGCTCTGCCAAAAACTGTTGCTGGGAAAATCCAGAGGAAGGTTCTAAGGAACAAAGAGTGGGGAAGAGCGTAATGTGATCCAGAAAAGGAGGAAAAAGTATTTCTACCATCCATACCAACCATCGCACAGCATTTGGACCTGTCATGTTATCATTACCCAGAGCACTAAGCGAATATGTGAGAGAACAAGCTACGAAAGAAACCAAAGAAAGRAGACAAAACTCATGACTTTTAATGTATGTTGAACAGTAATTCYGTCATGGCTATAACAGGATATGTGATTTTAGGACCACTTTTGCCATCAATTTACAATTTTTCAGAAGGGAGAAAATACAAATAACTAAGAAGAATGAGAGAGAGAAATCAGAAGATTTGGTAGTGTACAAACATTCATTTTTTCTAGAATTAATGTAAATAACTTCTTTATAAATAATGTCTAAGTAAAACCTTTTGATAATTACAAATAAATGAGAAATTCATAAATGTCTTTTGTCTTGTAATCGGTATCAGTAGTGATGGCATGGTATTCTCTCCTCAAAAACTGTCACTGAAACATTCCCAAAGCCATATTTTTCAAACTACTTCTCTTTGCCTTGATGAATTCATGATCTACTTAAATGGTTAAAACGGGAGAAAAGAGACAAAGGGCTTTGGGTTAAGGTGCAAACTGTACACATTTTATGCCAGTGTAAATGATTACAAGAAAAAGTATTGTACTGCCTGGTCTGTTTTATATGATGTTCTGTTCTCATCACTTTAAAAGAAGCAAATGATAAAGCAGAAAGGGCTTCTCTACAAATGCTTTTTGATTGAATGTCCAGATTTCGCCTCTCCAAACAAAAGCTAATATTTACTGTACTTCTGGGAAACACGTGAATGAATCAGTGAAGAAGACCAGTGAAGAACCCCGGCAGCTCTCAGTCTATACTGTCCACAGCAAGCAGGTCAGGAAAGTGTTTTGTTTGTCTCAGTGGTACTAGTCATTCAGAAAAAGCAGTTGGTAGTAAATCAGGAATAGTCATTTATGATTCTTGCAGTATTCAGAGGATTCTGCCATTACTGGATCTTTCCCTCAACTTTCTTATTTCATTTTTACCTCTAAGATTGGAGRTGAAAAAGTGTTAAAGCTGTTGAAGGCGCACACTCAGCAAAATTTTGAAGATGTTTCTGTGGACCCCTAGGGAATCCTAGATTTAGAATGTTTTCCTCTTGCCAATCTTGAATACTCTTTCCARTCTTCAATACTGTTCTTGAATAATCTTAATCTCCTCTTTTCTTTACTGCTGTTGTATGAATTTTGTCCTTAAAATGCTGTTAAAAATTGATAGATTATAGCTGAATCATAGAACTAAAGCAGACTAAGAAATAGGAAATATCTTAATATATATATATTTTAAATCAAATTTATTAAGCTTTGGTGTTACAGGAATGGGAGAGGATATGTTCTTTTTCAGTGTTAACAGTGTTGGTCGCAACCTCAAAGAAAGGTTACATGAAAAAAAAAGTTTGGTATTTTTACTGAAAGCTCATTTTTCTTAAACAATTAAAATGAACATATTTTTCAGTCAGAATATTATAGTGAAGGAACTTCAATATTCACTTTTGGTACAGATTTGGGGGGATATTTAAAAGACCACTTTCAACCAACAAAACATTTTTAGATTAATGTTTTTCCACCAGCTTGTTAGTAGAATTTTGATTTAAAATGCAAGTACTATCTAAGCTCTTAATTTTGTGCTTTATAAACCTGATTCTGAAGTAGATGGCATGGTCTCCTATATACCTACCTGTTGTGATGCCTCCAGTGCATGTCCTGTAGCTATCTGAATGCATGCACTGGTTTTTAACCAATTTTGCCATCCATGCCCTTTATCAAGCGCCCATATGGAAACCTGACTCTCTGTCTAGGGGAAAAATCCTTTCAATGCTRTTAACCTGGTTCTTTTATTCTTAATGGGTTTATTTGTTGAGTTGAGGGCTGCTTTACTTTCCCTCACTGTAATAATAACATTAATAATAAAAAAAATTTTTTTAAAGAGAAGAGGCACCTAAAGACATAACAATTTTTATATCYATGTTCTATGATTTTTGTTCAGGAGCTATAGATTTATTTACAGCTGGTCAGAATTTCTCCATCACCATACTTGACAATGCTATGAGTTACTRTTGCTTTTGCCAAGTTATCTGTTCTGGAGGGAAAAAAGGTGTCCAAAATGCCAGAAAATGCCATTTTATATGTGATGCTATTTATTCTCTTAAAATAATCTTTTGAATATATTCCAATTTTATATCTTTCAGAAAGCTTCGTAAATCTAAGCAAAATACTTTCTTTTTGGTCACTGAAATGTTTAGTCTGATCCAATTAGTTGATTTTAATCCAAGCGAGTTTTGTACATTTTTAATAGTTCTAGGGGTGCAAGTAGCTCAGTCCTGCCTGAACCCCGCTGATCATGGTGAGCCGGTGTTACCGGGGGTGGACAGGCACAGCCAGGGTGAAGCAGCATTGAGCCCCAGGGGACTGCTGTGTGAGCCCTGGCTCAGCCCTTTCCAGCAGCCGCTGTTACCAAACCACGTTAATCTTTGAGCCTGCTGATTCCAGGGTCAACTAATCCTTGTCTGTTTACATATATATGATGTGCTGCTGGGTTGAATGTATGCTGGGGATTCAGGCACAAAACCAGAGTCTCTGCCCTTGTAAAATTTCCTCATTAATGATATGAGTTTTCCTTCCCTCGGCAAATTAGAAGTGAAGAACCAGTAATTCTTGTGAGGGTGTCTGGTATTACTATTTCCAATGATGATAACGAATGATTTTGCTAGTCATGAAATGTTTCATCATGATGGAAATGATCACATGTTAGACTGCAGCAGGTCCTGTCTAAGTACAGGACAGTTCCTCTACTGTATATATCCAGTAACTCGTACTTGTTCATTGGGAAAGATACTAATCGCTTCGTTAGAGTTCAGTGCCTCATCAAAGATCACAGTTGTGACAAGACAAATAACTATTCTGCATTAAGCCCAGTGGATTTTTTTAAAGTTGTCAAATATCACTGAAAAGATTAAATTGTTCAAGCTCTATGTATTTGAATTCGTTTTCCTGATAGGCAGATTAAGTATTACTGTGACAGCTCCTGCTGAGGAATAAGGGAAGGAACATGCTGATAAATTAGTTGCTTTGCCTTGGGGAGTAAAGGTTCGACCCAAACTGAGATCAGTGTAAGAGGTGATGCAGCACACTGTGGCAAGCAGACAGCTTATGACAGTGACACATGGTGTGAAAAAGTTACGGGCACATCTGGGCAAAGTGACTAAGGTTTGTCAAGGAACTGGTCGGTTCCACAGCAGCAGTTTCATTTGGAGAAGTCTCCTAAAGGTTGCAAGTTCAAAAATGTGATGTAGGATGGCTAAGCAGGATAAAGAGATAATCACAGTGCCATGAACTAACGTTGCAGTTGTAAGACAGTCCCCGAGATCATCTTGGCTCACACCCTTCGGGCACTTTCCAGCTTAGTCTGGCTGCTCTTGGTCTGCTTTGAGAAGAGTGCCACCATGAGCGTAGGGAACTAGAAAGAGTTGGTCTCAGGGTTTTGGGGAAGGTACAACATCAGAGACATGAGGGCAAGTAGTTATGGCTGAAGATGCGGAACAAGGGGTAAGTATAGTGCTGAATAAAAACAACTTTTAGAAACAGGAACAAAGGGCAAAAYTCACTGTCTTTGCAGCTTCACTCAGGCCGGAGACTTTCCACATGGAAAAGAATTAAATCAAGAGTGTACCTATAAATGTATTTTTTTCCTAGCTTGYGGATAGCTTCATTCTTTGAGAGAACAGGAAAGAAAATTACACCTGTATATTACTAGCCACTCACTTAACCTTGTATTGATCCTAATTTCTTGTGTTTACTGGTTTAAAACAATGAAAATGAATAGATTGGCCCTGGTTTAGAATCATCATGAGCCTMCAGGGCAGCACGGCTCCTGCTCCCACTGCAGGGTCTTCCAAAGAGAAACCGGGCTTTATTCCATGCTTGATAATGTTATGGACGTTTACCAGAAGCTGCTCAATAGCATTAAAATCTCATTTTGGCAAGGTCCTGAAACAAGTTTCCAGACTGCTAAAAAAAAATTAAAATAAAATAGAAAAAGAGAGTAGCAGTGGAAGGGAAGAGAGTAACTGGACCTCAGAGCATTGCGGTGAGTACAGATGGAAGATGGCATTCACAGTGAACCAATGCAGAAGTATCTGAATCAAATTTGGAACCTCTGTGATAGAAATACTGAAGTGTGGGGTTTGGGGATATATGTGGTGAATGGATAAATCAGCAGATGGTCAAGCTAAAGCAGGGAGAAACTTGGTGGAAATAGCTTGGAAACATCCTCTAGCTCCTTGTGATGGAAGAGAAATAGAGAATCAGCTACTAGTGCTTTGGTGTAAGAACAAGTAAACTTCTTGCAGTACAGACAACACATCTGATCTTGTGTTTGACTAATGAGAGTTGTGGGCACTTAGCAGCCCCAGGGAACACATCGAGAATCCATGAGGATCAGCTGAGCTACAGACAAGATGCCAGATCAATGCAGTGGATTAAGTCCTTAAAAAGCTAGTAGTGCAAAATGTAAAAAATCAAGATGGGGAGGTTTCCATTTAATTGAATGGTTAAAAACATCAGCTTTGCTGTGATTAGTTTAAGTGACTTCAATTAATAATTCATCAATTCATAACTGGATCACATTTCCCTCCCCTCCCCCCCATTCTGGCCCCTTTTCCCCCCTTCTTTTTTTTTTAATTTCAGAATAATGATTGTCTTTTTCATTATTTTTGTTCCAGGGTTCATAGCAACATTCTACCTGATTTATTATATAGTCTACAGCATCTACATATGCATCCTCTTCTACCATGAAGATGTTGCTTAAATTACGGACTTTAAAATCCTTGTGGACTCTGAAGTCTCCTTATAGAATTTTCCATGAACATCCCAGGTTGCTTGCCTCTGATATATGTTCGCAGTATGAGTCTGTCAGGCGGGGTGAACAGGAAATGCCAAAGTACTTTAACTTTGCAAGTGATGTACTGGACAAATGGTCTGAGATTGAAAAGGTAGATGATTTCTGTTATGCAGACGAGATACTTTAGTTCAAATTTTATTTAAAAAATCAATTACTAAAACCAATTTGCATTAGAAAGTTTTACAAAATATCACTGTTTTCTGCTTTATTGTAAAAGTGCTCTTTACCTCAATTAGCCCCTCTCTTTCTGACTCTCAGGCTAGAAAGAGTCCTGTGACACTGCATCTTCCTGTTGTTTTGTTTTGTCCTCTGCCTATGCTACTTCTGTTTATTAGCATTCCACAACTGTATCCAGAATATCAGGAATATTAGATGAAATATTTCACAATATAGGAGCATTAATACTCAGCATGAGGCTTGAATTGAAGTAGGTCTGGACTAGGACTTCAGTCTAGAGACCACTGGGCTGCTGAAGATTTAGGGTTTAGAAAGGATGAATTTATTGTGAGCATCTGAGCTTGATCTGTAGCCATAGTAAGTCCGCACCCATTACGGACAAAGCTTATGTGTAAGTTATGAAATACTTGGATCTTCATAATTTGCAGATATTTGTGCATTATAATTTCCTGATCTTTCAGAAGAAATTGTTTCTGTTTTGAATCCTTGTGTTGTTTCGTAGGCTGGAAAGAGATCGTCAAACCCTGCCTTTTGGTGGATTAATGGAAAAGGAGAAGAAGTGAAGTGGAGCTTTGAAGAGCTGGGGTTCCTGTCTCGAAAAGTGGCCAATGTGCTGACTAAAGTATGCGGGCTGCAAAAGGGGGACAGAATTATTGTGATCCTGCCACGGGTCCCAGAATGGTGGCTGGTGAACGTGGCTTGCATGCGAGCAGGTCAGTGAGCGTATCTTATGAAACACTTTGAAGAAGTGTTTCGTTATGCAAGTAGATTCAGGTGATCTAGAATTTCTGTTTATGGTTTAAAAAAAAAAGTGTAAATAATTAATCTGATCACTGGCCTAGCTAACAAATCTGCAGCCAGTCCTGATGGATTTATACTAAGGGCTAAAGGACAGGTGACCTGTGCAGCAAGTGTGGAGATGACGAAAGGCCATAGAGGTCACCAGATAGGTCTCTGTTTCATTCCTTATGGGAGAGCACAGGGCAGCTACATTACTCCATTGTTACTGTTTGTCTGGATATGTCAGGGCAAATTCATCTCAGAGGTCAGTTTGGGAATAATTAATTGAGTTTGTTCGTAGAAAAGGATTGAATTTAAAAACTGCTAACCCAAAATAACCTGATTGTTCTTCCAGGAATTGTCTTTATTCCAGGGATATCTCAGTTAACAGCCAAAGACATATTATATCGACTCCAGGCTTCAAAGGCCGCATGCATCATCACCAATGATACGCTGGCTCCTGCAGTAGACTCAGTGGCATCTGAGTGCCAGTTTCTGAAAAACAAGCTAATCGTGTCCAAAGTCAGTAGGGAGGGATGGCTCAACTTCACAGAATTGTACAAGTGAGTATGCATTAGCGACACAGTGGTCATGATGAAGAAAGCAGAGTTGTCCTCCACAAGTGCTTGTTTCCAGTATTCATTGACTATACTATCATTAAGCCTTTGTGATGTTAATCATAACTTTCAGGTTGAAGTTTCTACATCAGAGTTGTTTAATAGTAGTGTTTTTTTCTTAAAGGGAAGTTTATATGAGAGTAAAGTTTAACTCTGTGTTATTTTAGTCCAATTTGGTCAAAAACTTCTGTGAAGCTTATTTAGGGTAGAAGTTCTGCAACATGTAATCCGTAGTTACGTTTTGTAACGTAAGTCCATGTAAAATAACTGTTGAAGTCATGGATACGTTTTGTGTTTCAAAGGAGCCAATCTGCTGATCATTCCTGTGTCAAAACAAGGATTGAAGACCCAGTGTGCATCTTCTTTACCAGTGGGACCACAGGTTCTCCAAAGATGGCTGAACATTCCCAGGGTAGTCTTGGTTTCAGACCCCTTTTAAGTGAAAGGTATGAAAGGTTTGGGCCTAGTTGAACATGCATTAATTTGAACTGCATAGTAGAGCTGATTAAAAAGTACTGAATAAGAAATACTTGATGTAAGGTGTCAGTCTTACTCCCTCTGACATAAGACTAGAAGCTCCAGCAGGTTTCCAGGGGAGTGGGATCTGCCCCTGTATTTTCACTTTTTCAGTGAATGTCTCCTAACCTTTCCTTAGAGTGGTTCAAAGGAAAGCCATCACCTGGGAATAGTCTAGAGCACAGCACCAAGAGATACCATGCTGTTTGGGCTACAAAAAAAAAAAGAAATTGTGAYATGTAGCTGTAAAGAGGCAGAGTTAATACTGATTTCACAGATCACCCTGGAGCCTCAGAAGCCATACAAGTCATGGTGAAATACCTGGTGTCCAACACAGCATCCATGCCTCTTGCTGCTTCAGCTTTATCTTCTTCCTTAATAGAAAGCCACCTTGTTGGAATTCAGACTCTTCTCTTTCCCTTACTCTACCATGTGTTATGACCAGTGTCATTTATTTATTTATATATACACACATACGCAGGTACTTAAACCTTAGGTGTTCTTTTGCCTAATAGCTAGCTCATAAAATGAATTTACTGATAGTGCCCATTGCCCATGTACCTAGTTAAAAACCTTGGGCTTGTATGCTTTTTTAAAAAAAGCTTTTCATTACCTTTTCATAATTTGTTTTTTGCTGTATTAGGTACTGGTTGGATTTGACTTCCTCAGACATAATATGGAACACATCAGACACAGGCTGGATAGTAACTTCGCTGGCATCTCTTTTTGATCCCTGGGTTTTTGGATCATGTGTCTTTATACACCTCCTCCCACAGATTGAATCAGCCACCATCCTAAATGTAAGGGAAAACTCATGGAGTTGTGTTAGTATGTAGGGAGCAAAGCTAGCTATTAACTGTACATAGAGATTTAATTGAAGGTTGTGCACATTGTTTTGTTTAAGACATGGTATCCTCTCTCTAGAGTCTGCATTTAGATTTTTAATGTACACAGAATGGACCAGTCCTTCATATTCTTCACTCGTAGCTGGCAAGAGCATGAATGAAAATCATCCCAAATGCCAGACTAATTACTGGCCTTTTGTTCCAGTGAATCTGGATCTGAAATAATGTTAGCTAGTACTAATGTAAACTGAAACAGAAGTGGTTCTATTCATGCTGACCAAGATGAAAGTGAATACCTCCCTGTGATATGGACAGAGAAAGGCTTATTTTGCCTATGCTTGAGCTCTGCAGTGTGAATGATATGTAGACATGTTAGCATGGGATTTTGTTGAATTGAGTATACTGTGATTCTCAGGATGCTACACCAACTGTAGGAGGGTTTCTTATCCCAACAGGAAGCATATACTGTTTTGTTTTGTTTTTTATCCTAGAAAGGAGAGCTACATTTGCCCCCTACTTTGCTGGTTTACTGTACTTACATGTGGCRATTTTTTGTCTGAACTTCATATGTCCATCTTGTTATTTAACTCGCTAGACTCTCTCTAGGCACCCTGTGGGCGCTCTGGTTGGGGCTCCAACTTTGTTTCGCATGCTCGTGCAGAATGATCTCTCCAGGTATGTCAAGAGATAATTTACTAACATTTAGTTACCTTAACTACACTTTAATGATCTCCCAGATCTAGCTGTTTAACCCAATATAGAGGAGTAATTTAGTTAAACTATCCTTTGTGAAAAGACAATCATACAAAATGTGTGGATTTTACAGAATTTGGTGATCAGGCACAGAGGAACTTGATTCCCTCAGTGCGTAACTTCATGTGGCCATTGTACATCATCCTCTGCACCAGTTTCTCACTGACTTAGCTGCTGCTCATTCCTCCCTTTTCACACCATTTCATTTGGGCTGTTGCAGAGGATCAACAATCAGGGCTTTGACTCAGCAAATCCCTATGTGATTGGTTATAAAAGTGTGCTCAAGTCTCAGCTGACTCCAGCAAAAGCTTTACTTTATGTTTCATGTGCTTTGACTGTTAGTACTGGTGTGCATAATGTTGAGCCCAGACTAAGTCTGGAGCCAAAGTATCAGGAGCCAAAGTCACAGAAATCCCCTGATTTCCACACTCCACGAGAATAGCTGTCCCAGTAGCCAGCTCTCTACTATCATTTGTTTATCCTTGCATACCATTTTGCTACCAGAGACACCYGGAAACTAAACAGGTCCTTGTGTTGGCCAGTAGAATCCAGTGCCTCTCTTGGTTTTTAACTCCCTGTTAAGCTACAAATTCATGAACCTGARGCACTGCGTGAGTGGTGGGGAACCAGTCAACCCAGAAGTCATGGAGCAGTGGAAAAGCAAGACAGGGCTGGACATCCATGAAATATATGGCCAGACTGAAACGGTACGTTTATAGGATCAATATTCTGTTAGATCACTGTAATTCTTTTTTGCTTTACTGCATTTTAATGTTTGTTTTCCAAGAACACAGCCTGTTTCTTCCTTAGTGTTTCTGTGAATGCTGCAGTAACCTCTTTCACAGATAAGCACTTAAGGAATTGTCTTACATGGCTTTTTTTTACAAAACCTGCCAGAAACATGGGTTGTTGGGAGAGGATGCGCTCTAATTTTTACATAACTGTTTCTAAGTATATTAAAGTGAATGTGATAGATGAAAGCATAGCTTGTGTCTAAGGAAAAAAGACTGGCTAGGAGGAGGCATGAATTTTGTAGAGGTAAAGGACCAGAGTTCTTTTGGAGAGTTCCTTGATCTTGCTTATTTGTAGCATGTGGCACACACATACAGGATGCTGAGGATCTTAATTCCTCACTTTAGAAGTATGTTAGAGAATACATCTAATGAATTCAATGTGAGTATAGTTTACTTGCTTACTATAGCTAAAACTTGATTTTGATTGTGATTTTTGCAGGGAATCATCTGCTCTGTTTTTAAAGGAATGAAGATTAAACCTGGATCAATGGGAAAAGCAGCTCCCTTTTATGATGTTCAGGTTTGTTAATGTATTTTGTTGGCCACTGTTTAGATGGTTTTAATAAGGTTGGGTTTTTTTTTTTTTTCCACCAGAGTAAAATATATATTGTTTTTCACTCTAGATCATAGACAAAGATGCTAATATTCTGCCTCCAGGACAAGAAGGGGAGATTGCTATCAGAAGCAAACCTATAAGACCGCTTGGTTTTTTCTCTAAATATGTAGTAAGGAGTTTATTTTATGCTTCCCCACACACGCATCCCAAGTCTTCCAAAAATATCTCCAATTCCGTGCTGGTTACATGGGTACAAAGGCTCTATATTTTCCTCCAATTTCCAGACTTACTAGCCTGTCTTTGATTCGTGAACTACGGTAGCAATCTGTCTAGAAAGAATCTGCAAAGATTTAGTTCAGAATAGAATGGGAAAATGTAGATCCAGGCTTCAGTTTATCCCATTCTTTGATTCAGATTTTGGTTCAAAACCTTTAAAATCTGCATCTGAAAAAACAGTTCAAAAGCTTTTCCCTAATATATCCTTACCAGTAATCATGGTCTCACTGAGGAGTACGTACGTGCAGTGTACACTATCTGAGAAGCTATTTAAGTATCTATGTTGAGGATTGACCAAGAGATCAAAAAAACTAGAGCAGAACTGAGTAATTGATTTGTTTGAATTGGTGGCAATTAGAAAAGGGAAGAGAAGAATTTGTCTGAGGTTGAGGCAAAAAAAGTATTTTCAAGCATTAAAACTGGAAATCTTTTTTTTAAAAGTCAGCCATGAACTTAACAATGAACTTAACAATGAACTTAACAATGAACTTAACATTATGTGTATCATAGCATAATGTATAGCTAACAAATATGCAAAATTTAAACTCCTATTTGTAAACCACTGCAAGGATAACCCTAAGAAAACAGCAGCAACTGAACGTGGGGATTTTTTTGTCACTGGGGACAGAGGGACTATGGATGAAGATGGATACTTTTGGTTTATTGGAAGACAGGACGATATCATCATTTCTTCAGGGTCAGTTTGCATGCTTATTTTCTAAATCTGTTATATAGACTTACAAGTTGTGCTCTGACAAGTTTCTGACATGGTGGTCCTATGGTAAATGCACTGGCCTGTGACTTAGGAATACTGACTTTTATTATTAAGTTTTCATATATCTGCAGTATCATCTTGATCATGTCAGTGGCATCCCTGCACCTGTTTTCCCTTCAGCATCTCATCTGTTTAAACAGAGTGTGGAGACTTGTGGTAGAGGAGGGATATTAAATTATGTGGGTTTTTTTAACTGAAATTGAAGGTCATTTTTTATCAAAGTCAAAAAGCATTGAAAAGTTTTATTTTGCACATATTGAAATGAAATGATTAGATATTTTATAGTGCTTGGCATGATGAAGCCCTTATGTGATGTGATACCATAACATGGCATCAGCTGCTGCTACAGACCCCAGCTGTGAGGAAGATGCAGGCGCAGTCAGAGAGCTGCCAAGAAAAGGGGAGAGTTAGAAGTAGCCAGTGCCCCGACAGTCCTCCATCACGCAACTATCATGACATGTTCCTGCTTTCTAACACATTTCCGTTTTACCTAAATATTCTGTAGTGTTGTTTTAAAAAACAGCAATTAAAAGATTTCTTGATATTGGTTTTCATAAAACTAAATCCTTCATTATTCTCTCCTTATCTAGGTATCGCATTGGGCCATTTGAAGTAGAGAGTGCCCTGCTAGAGCACCCAGCAGTAGCAGAAACAGCTGTTGTCAGCAGCCCAGATCCCCTCAGAGGAGAGGTAATGATGCTGAACAGCAGTTGGGGAAGCCATATGCTTGTTTAAATATGTAGCTATATAAAGCAGTTCCTGCTTACTGAATACTGTACAATTATAAGGCAGTCATGTCACCATGGATAATGAGTAAAAATCTTTCCCATTTACATACCCTACTCTTCTTAGTTTTTGTTCATCCCAAGAGAGTTGTCTCTATAGATAACATTACATTGACATGCTTTTCCCTCATCAGCCCTTCTTGTTATTAAACACTTATCTACACACTGAAATTGTCTTTTCTAGCTATCTCAGTGTAGCCAAAGTTATAATATAACTGATCCAGCATTAGACTTGGCCTGAATGTATGAGGAAAGCGCAGTCCTACTCTGAGATGATACATGGCTATTGTCCCCAGTGTGAATGTCAGACAAATAAAATATCCCTTAGCTTCAGAGAAAACTCTGCAGAGGTACCTGTTAACCTCTTCTTCTAGATGCCCTCTGAGAGAATAAAGCATATTCTCTTACTGTGAAATGAAGGTCAGAAAACTGCAGTTTCAACTTTTCTTTCTTCACATATGTAAGTTGGGCACAACCACTTTATACATTATGCTGGTTTCTTTGTTCCTCCCTTTTGCATGTCATGTGTCAGAGACATACTACTAGCTGGTAAATAGTATATCTTCTCTTAAAAATTGATGGTATCAGGTCACTTTTATTGCTTTTATCTTGTAGGTTGTGAAAGCATTTGTGGTCCTGTCCTCTACCTTTTCATGTGGTGACCTGGATAGCTTAGCCCATGAGTTACAGGAGCATGTCAAGAAAACTACTGCTCCCTACAAGTATCCAAGAAAGGTAAATACTTCTGAATAAAATTTTAAACAGAGTGCACATCCATAAATCTCAGGAGAATTATTATTTGGGTTTCCATGACTGATCTGAAAGAGACAATGGTCAAGATTCAGGTAGAGAACTAACTCTAGAAAACCTTTCCTAAATATCATTAGTTTGTTATTTTTTATTTAGAATAAAGTTATTTGTTCAAACCTTACAAATATTTCTAGGCTGAGTGTGATATGCTAGTTAAATCTTCTCCATATTCTGAGTCAGGGTCAAAATCATAATTCTCCATCTTTTACTTCATCTTTAACTAAACACTCTCCAGTGACTTTAGTGGAAGTACATGACTGAATCTGAATAAGGATTTATCCACTGTTCCTCACAGTAAACAAATAGAAAGAATACAGGAGGGTACACATGGTGTTTCTCAGAAATCCCAACACTACAAGAAAGCAGCCACTAGCAGAAGTTTAGTTCACTTGTGCAGAACTCAAAGAAACGAAGTCCAAGACTTTGTTCCAATAACATCCTTTCTCTTTTCTTTTTCYGTTTATCTCTATCCTCTGATATCTTTTGGCACTTCATCCTTCCACTCCAGGACATAATTTAGTTAGTGGGGTGGCAGCTACATAGATGTTTGGCCATCTAGGCAGCCAAAGAAATTGTTGTACAAGATGTGCATTGTGTTGTCTTGATTTGACTTGGACTCGATCCTTTAGGCAAGCAGTTCTTACTGATGGTGCGCTCCTAGTTTTTCAGGAGAAGAGCTGAGAGCCAGTCTTGCAAAACCAAYTCAGATGGACTGTGTAGAGAGTATGCTACATTGTTTTCTGTCTTTTTTTATGTAGATGGAATTTGTCCAGCAACTGCCAAAGACAGTCACTGGGAAGATCAAGAGGAGTGAGCTGAGGAACAAAGAGTGGGGACGGATGTAACATTGTTTGGAAGCTTACAGTTTCTTCCATTCAGTTAACACTGTGTAAATTTCTCTGGTATAACTGCCCTCCTTATCTGTTTTTTTTAAAAGCTTGAGCATCTAAAATCACAGATAAAGCCAAGATGTAACATTCAAGTCTGCTTGCAAAGCCTCTAATGTCAAACCATGGTTTCAGCTTCTGAAGCATGGCTGAGAAAAAGAACATGCTGTACAACTCCATTCTAGCCTCGAATGTCCCAAAGTTCACCATAAATTGGCTGGTGACCCATCTATTTTATTTAGCATACAGAGCAATGAAAACTTGATGTTGATGGTGACTGCCTAACTCYAAGCTTCAGAAAAGGACAGGGTTGGATCTGAGTGGTTCAGATGCTCTGTTCTTAAARGGCAGCATACTTTCAGCAGAAAGCAGTCCTCCTAGCATTTACTGAAAGTAGAAAGACTCCTCTGTAGTGATATCACTGTATCACCTTTATGGGCACATAGACCTCTCTGTTTAAAACACATATTGGTAACAAGCRGGGCCACCTTCTCCCATGCTCATCAAGAACTGTCTGATACCAACAGTAGTTACAGCTTTGTTGCTCACCCTCTACACTGATCTTCACACATAGACAAAAGTCCTGTACTGCTTCTAATGGTCTGTGATAAGAAGTTTGCTTTTGGATGACTGATCTACTCTATAGAACAGACCAAAGCTGTTTGCCATGCTGGCTGCTTGCTGGAGGATGAGGCCATCATAGCAGCTGTTCAGACAGTAGTGAAACCAGTGAACAAACTGCTGTGATCTGGATGGTCACATCTCTGTTAATGTTTAGCTTTATGAAGAAGCATGTACTGACAAGCCTTACTTGTCACAATTGCATGAGCAATAGTGTGCCATGTTTTAAGGTTATACTAGTTCTTAGCTGCTCGACCTCAGGCTTTTTAAAATCTTTTCTACTCAAAAAAAATTTCATTTTCTGTGGTGAATTTTCATTAGTTGACAAAAATGTCTCCAGGCTTCAACAGCTGCATTCATTAAGCAAGACATTGCTGGAGAACAGCAGCATCTTTGAGCAGGAAAGAAGGTCTTTTGCAGCTGTATCTTACTGCTTGGAGTTCTCTGTCTGCTACCATCGTACAGTGAGATTTGGAGAACGCTACTTTTGAGAAAAGAATATATTTTATTTGTTGAGATTAAACACTTCGGTTATGTCAATGAAGTAACTTCTGTACTAGTGACTGCTGAAATGAAAGCAAATGTCAATAAATAGTGTTTACTGCATTCCTCTTTTTTGACAGTTGCTTCATTTTTTCATACTCCTTACTATTTCACAGAGATTTCAAAACACTCAGGTTTTTAGGCACATAGATTATGTAATTATAAAACTAATCATCAAATTATCAGTCATCTTTGCCCTCAAATTTCTTGAATGTATGTGTCTGGAAGTGTCACTTGTTGCAGCCTCTATCTCTTTTCTGTACCTAGTTCAGTTTCCTTTTAAAGTCATGTCCTCCTGGACACCCCAGAGTCTCTTTCCATCTTGTAGATCTTTCTACTTGGCTTTAGTCGAGCATTTTACTCTTACGCACTCAGCCAGACACAAAAAATGGGATAATAAATACCTGTACAGCCTGGGATTCAGAGCCCCTGGAACCTATTCCTTGCCCTGCCCTTAGTCACTTGAGCAGTTAAATGCTAAGTAATGTTCAAGAGTTGGGTTTCTGATTTTTTTTTCCCTCCCCAAACTTAAGGGCCTAAAATCAAGCAGCTAAATCCAGAGTTAGGAAAGTAAAAAGTCTTAAAAAAAGCTCTGGATGAAACTACCACACAAAAGACAAGTGTTTTACTAATGATTTTGATGTAGTTGAAACTCTTTTGACCTTCTGAATTACTGTGTGATTAATTAGGATAATTTACTCTAGGCTTCAGTGCTAGAACTTTTGGTCCCTTGTTCAGCTGACCCAGAACTGAGTTTCCATTGTGCTTTGGTTATCTGTTTTTTYGCATGAATGCGCTGGGTTCAAAGTCAAACAACTTGCCAAGTCAGTAATTCCACATCCTGCAGTTGGAGTCCTGCTAGGTGCCGCTGCTCCATGCTCTGCCTCTTATTATTAACACTGAGTATAGTTTCCATCTCACATTCAGGGTAGATAGTTTGTTTAGTTCTTCTCATCAGCTCAGGATCAGAGACTCGCTACTAAATTTCTTCTGATCCGTGTGGAATGATTTCAGAGATRCAGCTACAAGCGGTTGGAAGCAAAATAAGTGTCTCTAACATGCAGCTTTCTTTTGAATCCCCAGAGGCTGAAACGTGACTGGATTGTATCCCTCTGGCTGAAATAAATAATTTTCAACAGACTAGCCTTTCCCTTTTGGGCCTCCTTTCACCCCTAGTATAGCCCAGCTTCAGTTTGATATTATTCTCAGAGGCAATAGAAAAGCTAACATTTACATTTCTGTCTCAAATGTATTTCTCCTATTAGGATTTTTCCTTAGGGATGAGCTTCTCATCCAAAGCCTATATAAGTGGCATAGAAATCTTGCTATATATGGTCTCTATTTGTTTTGGAATTGCAGAAGTGCATTATTAGGCTGAAGTTACAAAGCAGCATCCCCCAGGTTTTAATACTGCCAGTGCTTCTGCCTGTCCCCTGTAACTTTTCTGCAAAGACCGTACTGTTTTCCCTTGTTGTATAAGGCTAAACAGAAATGGATCAGGAAGAGGAAGCTGTTGTGTTCTTGTGACTCTGCAGTTGTGAGCCATATGCTTCAGAAGATAACTAGCCCTTTTTGTTGGTATTTACATGTTTTTAGAATGGATGACACATCTGTCTTAAGGACAGCAAACAAGTAAAATAGCTGATACCTACCATTCTCCTGAAGAGAGTTTGAACAGATAAAAAAAGCTGGCCTTACTATCAACATTAGTTATTTTTTGGTTAAAAATAAGGAATATCTATAGTAATTCAGTGATTGAGAAAGYGGAACAAATTTGTAGCTCTGTTAAATGACTTGTTTCCTTCTTTTAAAGTTTTGCAAAGTAACTAGATAGCTCCAGTTTCAGCTGGGTATGGGGAACATGTTTCCTGTTTGTTGTTTTCCCCTTAGTGGTGATACCAATTTTTTATGGTCTGGGATAGTGAAAGCACAAGTTCTGAAATTGTATTCTTTCATATGAGGGACTAGTGGTTTTATTTCAGCAAGATTCAAAATCCCCGTTGGTGGTGGTAGTCTGAGAGCCGTGTGTAGGACTCCCCTTCTCCTGGTGGCGTGGCCCTGGTCCTCCAAGCACTGGCAAGGAGGGGAATTGCCAATGCAAGGTTTGACTGGGAATTTTTGTTGTTCTTTTTTTAATTGTGAGGCATGTTATTAAACGTAATAAAGGAATACTAAATTACACAAGCAACATGTATTTACTAAAGGCAATCTTAAAATGTAGATGAACATAGGACTGCATACTGTGCTTTAACAAACCCTCGGAGGCTGATAAAATGAGAGCAGCAGTATATTTCATTAAGAATCTCCAGAACTGTTCAAAAAAAAACAAATTGAGAACTGAGATTATATGTAGTATATGAGAAATAATTCCTTCATGTATGATGCTATTATAAATCATGAGAAACTAATAATATTGCATATATACATGTATTGTATATATATTGTGTGTGTGTTGTGGCCCATAAAATTGCTCTGCTTTGCACTAATAAGAAAGTTAATATTTAGTTTTATGTCTAGAAATCTATAATCAGTTTCCAGATGATACTTGGAACTTTGCCTTGCAGATTTGCTGGTTGGTGATTTCTGTGACTTTTCCAGAGTTATTTTAGCCAGTCCATTGAACAGGAGCATTTTATAAGTGATCTACAACTTCATCTCCTTTTCCACTTTAGAAAAAAATGGCATAATGAAAAGCAGAGCAGCAATAAGGTTGAGTTTGGTTTTAGTTATTCACAAGGCATTTCATGTTGCTGAAGTTAAACCAATTTTGCCGATACTTGATCCAGATCTAACAGTCCACCTATAAAAATAAACATGAACACAACTTCTAAACAGAATGGCTCTAAGCAAATCCATTGGGAGGAGATTCATTACTGAAAAGATCAACTGGAGAAGACATAATTTGCTAGTTTGGTCCTGGATTTAAGATGCAGAGCAAAATTAACCATTGGTGTCTCAGCTTTCATTTTCTGTGGTGGAGCACCAGTTTCCAGTGATTGCTTGTTTCCTAGTAGATTCCTCTGCAGTCCTACAAGCCAAGAGAAAATTACCTTCAAGCGTGATCTCACTTGCTTCTARTGAGGGATAAACCTCTCTGAGTGCAGAAAGTGAAATCTCCTATGAGAGCAAGGAGTTTCTTCAGTATGATTCCACCATAAAAAAATTGAGAAGTTCTCCGTGGTCAGATCTCTGGGCACAAGGGCTGCGTCCGCCAAGGAGCTCGCACTCGCTACGGCTTCCCAGCCTGGTGCCCGCTTGAGGGAGGCACTTTAAAGCCTCTCCGAGTGTTGCCAAGCTGCTTAGGAACACAGCGCTTCTGCATTGAAGTGAATGAACATCTTGGACATTGCGTGCCTAGGGCAGCCCAGGGAATATGCCATCCCACCGTGCCTGTTCAGCTGAGAGGACAGGCAGGCAAGGCTGCAAGTGTAAACCCAGCAGCTCAGGCTCCTTGGGCTGGGGACAAATAAGACGTCTACAGGTACTCACTTCAGTGTGGCAACTTATATTCTCTGTCTCCAGTTCAGAAAAGTTTAAAGTACAGATACCAAACAGAAAAGACATGTTATAAGTGAATTGTCAGACAACATGTATGGAAAAAAAGAGCTAGGTGGTCTGGGCAGCTGGCAAAAGTCTTCCAGGCTGCAAACTGTTAGTACAGTTTGGGCTGAGAGTTTGTCTGTGAATATTTAAAGGAATTAGGCCCATTAATGAACAGAAAAAGGGTTGTGTCAACTCACTGTGAATAAACTGACTGCATTCACTTAATCTTATTTGAAAAATTCCTTTCTTGTTCCTATTAAATGTTTCCTTTACAACTTTTTTCTCATTATTAGCAGGCTAATGTGTAGGCATTGCACTTTTATTTCAATACAGCAGAGGAAAGGAAGGGCTACATAAGCTCTTATTAGTTGTGCAGATACCACTGACTCATGTTTTCATTTACTCTGAGACATGTAGGTGCTTTTGTCAAACATGGTCTGCCCACTTGGGGCAGCATATGTATACGTATGCCATGTTCGAAGTGTACGTGAGCGAGTGTGTGCAGGGTAAGAAGGTCTGATATTTGCTCACAATCGTCGAAGCTAGGGTGTGGTGCAATATGGCCTCGGAGGTTTCAGTGAGTTCCCAGCAAGTGTAACTCTTCTTTTTAATCTCCAGTCTGTGTTTCCCATCACAAAGTTGTGTGGAACAGCTACTTTTCAGTGCAGATGTTGCAGCATGATCTTACCAGAATTTATCCATTCTACTGTTCCACCATAATCTTGCCCAGTYCACCAAAGCCACCTCCCAGGCTGGTGTTTCCTCCTTCCAGCCCCATCCCATGCTGTCTGGGTCATGCACTCTCACAGTGTAATGATTTCAGAAGCTGGGATCCTCATAGAAACTTTCATGGTTTTGATCCTTTTCTGCTTGTATGCAGCTATTTCAAGCCATATTCTTTCATTCTGGAGCCTGGCACGGTGGCAGAATGGAAAAATAAGACAGGGCTACATATCTGTGAAGATCATAGCCAGACTGAATCAGTATATTTGCAGTCACTCACAGACAACATGTAACTTGCAGATGCCTCCCTAGCAACATCTAGAGTAGAAGTTCCCTGGAAGAAATTTTGAATTCAGATTGATTCTGTTGTGTTGTTCCCTGGAGCCACTTCAGTGGTATAGATGAGGAGAAACCTCAAGTGACATAAATCCAAATTTGTGGATTTGTTAATCTCTCTACAAGAAATATCTGTTTYCCATTTAAAATGCTCACACTAATGACACCATATCCAAGAGCAGTGTTCTGCTGCTGTTTGTACGCTGGTATAAATTGCRGTACGTTTCTGAGAAGTAAATGGAGACAAATTAGTGTAAAGCAAATTTAAATCAGAAGCATTTCAAGCCCAGTTGATTTGACCAGAAACAGCGCTTTGAATGAAAACGGGATTTTTCTGACTGACTAAGATGTCTGTCTGTGTAAGTCAATGTTATTGCATGGATTTCTCCCAGCTGTGCTGGTTTATACCAATAGAGGAACAAGTGCTTGCCTTTAAAATCACAGCGGGAGAGCATGTTTTTAAATGAACGTCTTTTATCGAGAAGATTATCTAGAGAGTCAGCTGCAAAATTGTCCCTTTGTATAGACAGTTTAGATTGTCTGTTGTAACTGTAAATTGTCCATTTGTGTAGACGACAAACCTCATAAACTCAGTTTTCTTTTACAGGGTGTTGCATGTGCAGCTTTTGAAGAGATGCAAATTAAACCTGATGCATTAGGAAAAGCATTTCCACCTTACAATGTAAAGGTAACAGTGGAGGGGACAAGAGGTCCTGTCACTAGGGACAGGAGTTATGGGGATGAAGATGGAGAGTTCTGGTTTGGTTTGTTGAGCAAGCTAATGATGTCGGCAGATCTTCTGGGTATGTTTCTGTTTGTTGTCGGAAGGTTCGTCGTCCTCTGTTAGAATTTTGAGTTGTCTGGAAATACAAATTCAGCTGTTAACACTGGACGTTAAATAGTAATGGATTTGTAATAAGAATTTCAACAAAATTGTGACTTAGGATTGGAACTCTGTGTGATTTTGAATCTAAAGAAAGAAAAAGAATCACTCAAAATGGTTGTAGTTTTTCATTTGTACCATTCATTTAATTTTTAATTTACAGCATTCGTTTAATGAAACATTGCATTCTGATATTGTTGAAATTGAAAGATTTGACTCTTCTTTTCATTTGAAAGAATACAACTTTTTGTTTGAGTATTCATCTGAATTTAAGAAAAGAAGAATCAAATCACCTCTAAATATTTAACCAAAAAACTCTGCTGTGTTTCATTTTGGCTTGATTGAAATGTTTCAGTTTGAAATTGATTGAAATCTTTTAACTTCATTTTACTAGAAAGAGGGCAAGGAAACTTGTTGAGGTTCATGAGTAGCTGGCTTGCTTTGCTTTGCCTTGCTTTGCCACCAAACCAAAGCTTTCAGGATGATTTGCCCAGCTCTGCTTTTAAATACTAGATCCGTATTTCCTCCCCTAAGTATCACGTTGTTTGAAGCAGAGCCCTGGCAGAGCACCCAGCGGGAGCCGGAACAGCTGCTGTCAGCAGCCCGGAGCCCAACGGAGAGGTGAGGACGTTGCTTTTAAGAGCTACATAAAACATCTGTTGATGAAATAACTGTACCTGTGGGGGGAATCTGGGCTGATACTAACATAGTAAAGATGTAGACAGACATCTTCAAATACGCTTAGGAAGACTAAGCATCTAATTTTCCTTGATTGCAGGAAGAATTGGGGGCAGCTAGGCCACTTTGAAAATCTGCCAATGGCTTCTGTGAATCCCAGCGAGATCCAATGCCTTGAAACAGTGTCTCCTGGCTATTATTCTTATGAAAGCTGTTAAGCAAGTGTGGCCTGCCTAAGTCCCCTTTCTTCCCAAATATCCTTTGAATCYTTGCACTGTTTTGGGGGGAATCCCAGCAGGATTTTCACAGCTCATTCCTGGTGTCAGTGGAGTGTGCAAAGACAAACAGTAACACAGCTTTTGCATATGAGGCAGGAATCAGATTCCATCAACAGTGTATCTAAAATGGCTTCAAAGAACCCACGGTGTCCACACTAAGCCTTAAACGTGGTTAGACTGTCRGGAAGTAGCAGAATAAACCTAATCTGGATAAACCATGACATACCAGTTGCCACTAAAATCTCTGGACTTGGCCATCTGTCTTTGGCTGTCCTCAATTTCTGCATGGGTTTTCTAGAGACTAATATAGGATATTTCCCTACACTTCTCTTCCCTTTTTCTGAGTAATAGTTTTTTTCTGGAAAATTAATGTTTATCTCTTTGATTCAAGCAGTTGGAGATTTTAAGTAGAATTCAATTTTTGGAGGGGAATTATTATAACTAGCATTAGATTTTTAACAGCAATCATAAAAATATGTTGAAATATGTAATCTGGTCATTGTTTCAGAATCTGATTCTTTTTAAGCACATTCAGATTTCGAATATGAGTAAATACTTTCTGGCAAGGTAATCCACTTAACTTTGTCTGAAGTGAAGTAATCAGATTGTTCATGTAATCCATTTATTCTGTGTAAGTAATAAGGTTTTTTTTAACATAATCTAATTATCACCTTGGGAAGTAATTGGGTTAAGAGCAATCTAAAAGATATATTCTGGAAGAGATTCTGGTTGGTTTTGGTACCAGTCTGCATGGAGCTTTAAACAGATTTGGCTGGGTTTTCCCCTGGAGCCTGTTCTAATGGGTGTAAATCACTCATTTACACCGGGGCAGATCTGGCCCAGGAGGTTTCCTTTCTGCTGCAGTCACAGAGTTCTCAATGTAAAGATAGGATCAGTCAGACTCACTAGCATGTTAGTGCAGTTTTACAATGTTATAAAATCTTAAACTGAACCTGACCAGCAACCTCATGAAGAAAACAAAACAAAACAAAACAAAACAGAGTATCAACACGTTTCCGTTGGGTGTGGGAAGCAGTCCTAGCGCGCCCTCCTTCACCAGTGTTTTAAGTAGCCTCCTACAGACCCCTTCTTGCTCCCTCTGAAAACCATATTGTGCTCAAATTCAGTGGCGTGTGATTGTCTTATACCGCTGATAGGAAGAATTACTAAGTCACCAAGCCGACACTATTTCCCTAAGAAGTAACTTACTCTTTTTGTTGAGCACTGGCACTGAGGTGCTGCTTGTCGAGTTCATCCTCAGAAGAGCTCATACCTTTTAAAAAAGCAGGCTTGCCACTGAACAGAAAAAGCATAGAATCAAGCTATATTAAACTGCATGTTGTTATCATTCCTCTGTATGAACTAGGTTGAATTTGTTCAACAACTACCAAAGATGATCTCTGGGAAGAGCCAAAGGAATAAATTAAGGGAGTGGGGAAGAGCTTAGCTTTGCTGCTGAACTCCCAGTCAGAACATCCTCTAGCATCTTATTCCCTATCAATCTCAAGAGGTGCTGGAAAGCCTCCTGATCAAGAATAGAAGATGCCACTTTTTGTTTTGGCGGTTTGGAGTGTTTCTAAAGCAATATATTCTCTATAATTTTAAACATATACAGGAGAAACTCTATTGAAGATAATGATAAAAGAAGGGAGTCAGACTTTAACTTTTACATGTATTTTCCTGTGTACATTGTTATTCCTTGCTGAAAGRCACAAGTTTTAGAACAACTGCAAGCTTCTGTCAAATATTATTTAGTGAGAGTATTCTTTAATTGGTTTTAGTGATCTGAATTCCACATTAGATTTAGCCAGTGCTGGGTCACATATAATTTGCGGATTAAATATGATCAAGGATTTTCTGGATAGTCGGTTTAGTTTGTGAGATATTTCTGTAATAGTTAAGCACAGTTACCTGGGTACAAGTGCAGCARAGAGAGGTTTAGCTCATTCCTGTTAGATCTTGTCTCATGTTTCTTGTTACCCTGCCACATTGCTTGCACCTCACACACGCCTGCTACAGCGCAGCCTATGTACTYTTTATTCTTGCTTCAAAAGGCAGGAGTAACAGTTCACCTCCATGGCCAAGGCTTGCTGCCTTTACTGGGAGCACAAAAACACCAGTGAACCAAAACACCTAGGGTTATTTAATCTCAGAATTTCCCGGTTCTGCTGTAAACCCACCACGTGGCACCTTTGAGCACATCTGCTGTTGTATGAAGAGCTTGGGAAAAAAGCAAACACGCTTTATAGTAAAGCTGTTGATGACCTTTCAGGACAACTAATTGCGTTATTAACTGGCAAACAAACACAAGCCCCAGRAGAGGCTGTACAGGTGGGTCTTGCCTCTTTCACACCCTTAAGCTCTGAAATAGGTATTACTTTTTTTTCCCAGCTACTAAGCACATAACTGCCTGAGGTAAAAAACAAAGAGAAAACAAAATACTGCGTCCGTGTAGATTACATCAATCCAAATGGATCTGATCTTGCACTACTGAAATGAGGGGAAAGTTTTAAATTTGATTTCTTTAGGAGCGGAWTCAGACCTCAGATGAAAAATGAAACCCACTCTCTGGTGTATTTGCGTGCTGTGAGTATTTTGTTTTTAAAGGAAAAGACAAAAGGACAGGGGACTTATTAATGAGACTGAAAGGACAGGGGATTTATTATTCAGCCCCTTGGAGATTCATTCCCTAGAGGAAATGTTTAGGCTGCCTCCAGTCCGAAGGGTTGTACTGTATCATCTCCCCTCGATGGTTTGCTAATATAGTCTCACTGGCAGCTGCTCTGAATCCTGCTTTCTGGGAGCAGGTAGTTATGTTTTGATGAGCAAATGGGAAACTTCTCTGGCTTCTGCTGCTGCCATGAAAATCATTGGTCAGCTGCTTTTTCTGTATGTCCTGTCAGAAGTACAGTCTGTCCAACAGCACTGTTTGAGGGTAGTCGTATTTCTTATTTGTTTGTTCTGGGACTTTGAGGACGAATTAGTCTGCCCCATGTGTGTGTGCTTCGCCTGTTGTTATTGCACTGAATAATGGTAAATGACATTTGCAGACAGTAGCAGCTGTGTCTGTCTCACAGTGCTCTCACACGATGCAGGCAGCCAGAGGGTGTCACTAGAATTGGTGTTGTGAACCCCTGAATGCTCTTAGGAATTTCCCATTTCACCCTGGGAAAAAGGCCGGCGCCAAGATTTGGCAGCCATGCAAACCCATGAGCAACTTGCTCGTTGAATCCAGTCTCTCCAAACTGGGATGATGGCTTAATGCTGTCTCATGCTCAAGTGTTAGAAACACAATGTGTTCAGGACGTGTGTTGGGTTTTGTGTGACACAGCTCAAAGGCCACTTACTAACGAAGGTAAAGTGAGGGATGGAAGAAGTCGTTTGCAACGTGGGGAGAGAAGATGGAAGATACTGTCCCTGCTCCAAGGCATGAAGTTCCTCAGACTTCTGCCTCAAATCCCAACCCAAACATTTCTRCATGGAGCTGCCTCCCTGAAAGCTGCTCCCTCTGAATCTCACTGTATCTGCTCCTGAACTGTAARTACAAAAAACTGAGCACCCACTGTGTTCTTCCCCAGGATTTCACTGGTAGTTTTATGTCATTATCATTCTCTTGTCCATCATAATTTCTCTGACTGAGTCCATGGGCTTCTAGGCATCTTAAGATTTAGTTATCCTTGCTAACAATCCTACTTGAAAAATGGTAAGAGAAGAAGGAGAACCAACAAAATAGGCCAGTCAAATCAAAAAAAGAGGTRATTCTTGTGTCGCACCTCCTTAACATCAGTTGATTGTGTCACTTCTGGCAGTCTGCTATATGCACTTTTAAAAGAAGTTAAGCTGAGAGACAGGTTGGCTATCATTGCTTTAGCTTTGAGTTTCTACTTTTTCAGAATATCAGATGTGATTTACAAAGATGGGGAGGGTCATCTCCTGACAGCAGGTTCCACAGGAATAGTCTGAGAAGCTGGCTCTGAGAAAACATGGAGACAGAGGCTGTGCATTACTGGYGCAGAGGCACTGATCCCAAATTGGAAAGTTTGAGTAATTTCAGAGCTTACAGTCAGTATGCAAAAATGACTTAAATCTATCAAATATCCCTAATATGTAGCAATTCAGTGATCTTCCTGGAAGATGGGCATATATTGCTGTACTGTGCAGCCGGCAGAGCTCCCAGATGTGAGCACTGACAACYTTATCATGATTCTCCATTGGCCACTATCTGTGCTTGTTGTTTCTAACATCATCTCTGTTTCCTGCCTCTGATCCATAGTGTATGTATAGAGTTTATTGCCTCTCTACTTAATTGTTTATAGTCTTTACAATATATAGTCTATATGTGCATTTATATGTAGCTTTTATTTATTTGATTTTCCCCTTGTTGGACTCGTTGCCTGAGGTAGCATTACTAACATACTATATCATGACTACAATAAATTCATCTTAACTAAGTCTGTCATATTTGAACAGCTATAGTTCGTGTATTATGTTGTTACCTTCCAGAGAATGAATTTTGTCACCCTGTTTCATAGTAATAGCTCTGTAGTTTGGGTTTTCATTGTCCTCCTCACAACCTCTGAACTGCATGCGTTTGCTCTGCAGAAACTTCCATCTCATGTTACAGGTGATATTTATTGGCATGAGGCTTACAAAAATATTCCTGTATGTTCATCATGCCAATTCTCATTCTATGTTTAACTCCAAGATCCAAAAACAAATCTCCACCATTGCAGTTTCCAAAGTCGTCGGTGCTGTGGAATAGAGTTGTAGATTAATGTGTGGTGGATTATTCATTCTCCAAAGGCAATGAACCAGAAATGCAGTCATTCATACTCAGGCTATTTCCATCTTGTCTTACCTTTTTCAGTGATTGTGCCTTTCTTCAGAAGGTAATTGGAGAAACAAAAGCTMCATCCTCAGGAGGAAATAATCCCCACCACGGAACGTGACTTGCAATACAAATGAAGAGCTACAGCTGTTCAGAAAGTTAGAGTGAACCTGGAAGGGACAGGGATGCTGCAAAGAGGACATTGTAAGATACATTTGGTAGAGTTAAAAGAAATCTCACTTCATTAGAAATAACATCTCCAGGTAAGGACAACTTTTTTTAAAAAAACTTCCCAAGAATTTTTTTTTTTTATTTCATGATTGTTCAAATACTTAATCTTCTCGAAAACGAAAGGTGCCTTCTGCTAACGTTAAAAAAAATCTGTAGAGCAGATCTAGTTTATTCCTCTTTCTTCACATATCTTTTATGAAGGAGGTTAAGCAGCTGGAGAGCAGTTATACTTTTCTGTTTTGTATCAGGCAAACTGAAGAAGTAGCTTTTCTTTCCAGGAGCAGATCTAAAGGAACAGTAGAACAATAGCAAATTTGTACAAGGATTTCACTGGTTTACAGTGAGTGCTGGAATCAGTCTTTTCCTACATGACATGTTAAGGATGAAGATAAGAATCAATATGTTACGAACAGACAATTCAAAAAATGTAAAAGCTTCCATCTGTCTTCTGGTTTCTGAGACTGAATGTATCATGAACACCRCATGCCCACATACCCAACTCCAATTCAGTTTACTCTTTTGCAAAGTATTTTCAGGGTGATACGTGATTGTAACTGCCATTTTATGAAACTGAATGGCTGTGTGTATTTAGGTATAAGTGCAGACGTGGTGAAGAGATTAGTCTAGTAAGCCAATTAATATAGAAAATTACCTCTAAGTTATTCATGGTATTTTGGTATTAATTGAATACAATTAATATAATAAAGTTCATAATCTTTTATTTGGGTGCAAGGAAAGCAGAGCAAACAGAGCAATGTAGAGCCAAGTTCTGCTTATGATTATTGCAGTAGCAAGAGAAGCAACAATAAGGAAGTTTATCGAATATCTTCCAAATTGGCTAAATGCACACTCCCYGTTGCAGTGCCCTTGCCCCTCCTTGCTAGCAAGTACCTTGGTCTTTGAATAGTTATGTGTGATGGTCATATCCCTGATTCTGACAGGGACAGAAGATGGCATCCTGTAAACAAATTTGTGTTTGCCAATGGTAGCCCTGCAGGACCGAGTAAGAGTCCCCTGGTACCTAAAACATGGGAATAGTGCATCCAAGTCCTGACAAGCTGGCAGCTGAATTGAGGACCAGACACCAAAAAAGGTCTCATAAATGGGAGGAAGGAATAGAGGTAGGAGGGTAGGAGGTATAAAAGGACCAGAATGACCTTTAGGTTAACTACACACACACAGAGGTGGTTGTGGCTCTCTGGAACACTTTTTTTCTTTGTCTATTATAAGTGAAGAAATCCTGGGATGGCGAGAATGAGTTMTGTTTTCCTCCTGGCATCACAAGAGCAAAAATAGGCTTGTGGTGAGGTTTTAAACAGCAACAGTAACACTACAGATGGGCTATGGGAAAAGTACACCAAAGAACATCTGAAGATATGAAGAAAGATGACAGGTTACCCTGGGGCAGGATCACCAGTGTCRTCTTTGTTATGCTCAGGCTAGCAAGGTGGGACCTCCCCAGGCTGGTGCYGGGGCACAGCACTGCATCGCTGCGTGCCCTCGCTGTGCGGGGAGAGGCTGTGGCACCTAGTGCGAGGTGTCCCTGCTGGCACCCACCTGCTAAACWCATGCGACCCCACTGCCTGTCCCTGGTGCTGAGCCACAGCAAGGTTCTTCGGTCTCTTACTCTGTCGTGCACGTTACATCCAAGCAATAAATAACCAGAGTCCCTGGAAGCAAGATTATGGAYGTTACCTCAAGAGCAGAGACCGAAAGAAAGAATAAGCCAGGGAAGCCATGAAATGGCTGAATATGGGAGCTATTTAAAGATAACAGCAAGAAGAGAAACAAGTAGAGACCAACTAGCAGCCTGTAAAGAGAAACTCTTTTGCTTTTTTGTAAAGCAGGGAACCTTTCCTCAAAGACTTTTTGATTTGCTAGTCAAAAGTAAGGAGGATTTACTAGTCAGTGTCTCAACTGAGAACAGTTTCGCCTGAGTCCGTAGCTGTTTCAGCTGCCCATTTTCCCCTAGTACCAATTATAACTTTCCCAGTACACCATCTCCAGGACTGAGCGAGCAGGCAGTCCCGAGGGGCACTGAGTGTAGTGCTGGGGCACATTTTGTTCCAGGGGTTCATGCTTTCYAATTATGGGTCAAATCCGCATACTGCTTCCACAATCTTCTGGATCCAAGTGTATCTTTGAAACATCCTCCTGCAACCGTACCTGTGCAAACTCAGTGGTCACACAGTGCAGCAAGAACTCTGTCACCTGTGTCCTAAGTTTTGAGTCTCTCCTTTGGCTGAGCAAAAGAGAAATTATCAGTTGGGAGGAGAGTTCTCTGAGTAACTTGTGGACAGCTGAGAAAACAGGAGAGTTAAAAGGATTACTGGGGCTCTAGCTTACCCATTAGGCATAGGATAAGGGTATCATAAAGAGGGGGATTTTCTGCTGTGTATACATCTTTTCCATTTGTAGCTGACAGCTCAATATGGAATTAGTACATTATACTACTATTTTGATTTTTCTGTCTCTCATAGGAAGGAAATAATCCAAAAACTCTGATGGTTATAATTGCAAAAAAAACTGTATACCTGCTTTTGTGCCATGAAGATTTTCCATGAATTTCAAGTGTTGCGGTCCCCTTGGAGCCTCCAGACACTCTGCAGATTATTCCACCAGTGTCACAGGGCTTTTGCACCTTTGAATTTCTCAGATTATGAAGCCATCGGTCGCCGTGAAAAGGAAGTGCCTGAATACTTCAATTTTGCAAGTGATGTCCTCGACAAATGGACTCAAATAGAAAAGGTTGCATTTATGACTCTGTCATAATGTTTCAGTATTTTAAGCGGAACTGTGGCCTCCCTGAAGTCAAGGGTAGAACTCACTGATTTCAGTAGGACCAGAATTTCCTCTGGTATTTCTATTTTAGCATGATCTTACATTGTAGAAAAAGGAAAGGCAATTTGCTTTAGCATCAGCGGGGGCATKGTGCTTTGTCTCTCTCTTTATGACTGCTTCAGCAGTGTGTGCAGTGCTAGGTTTGTAAAAGCCTCTAAATAATTTTTAATCAGAAATGTCATTGTAAATCAGGTAGATAGATGCACCAAATTAGATAGGTGCCTTTTGAACAAAAGCTAAACATGTGCTTAATATCTCTGCCCTGAAAAGCCCTGCAGTGTCTGCAGTATCACAGAAAATCTACAAGGAACTGCAGGAGCTCCTGGAGTAACCGGCATGTCACTTACCCTTGTGTTGTGTGTAGGAACGAAAAGGACCATCAAACCCAGCCTTGTGGTGGATAAATGGAAAAGGAAGTGAAGTGAAGTGGAGCTTCGAAGAGCTGGGCTTCCTGTCCCGAAAAGCAGCCAATGTGCTTTCTGGCCCCTGTGATCTGCAAAGAGGAGACCGAGTTATAGTGATTCTACCCCGAATCCTGGAGTGGTGGCTGCTGAACGTGGCTTGTATGCGMACAGGTGAATTATGTCATTCCTAGTCATGCGTATAATGCTTGTGCCAAAAGTTGGTTAACAGTTCATTTACAATTACATTTTTTATTTGAAATGTAGTTTGAACCTTTAGTTTGACTTTGTAGTTTGAACTTTTGACAATCAAAGGTGCTGACAGGGGTAGTCCCTTATGACTGATGGAATTACCTTCACTGCTTTTCCTTCACTTTCTGTGGCTTGTATGGATTTAAAAATCAGTTTGAATTAACTTCAACTAGACTTTAAGTTAAAGCTACTAGAGAACTTTGTGGTCCTAAAGTAGTATTTTATACTTCCATTGTGCCTGAGGCAGAGGATCTCATAGAAACAAGCGATTTTGTKCTTCCCACCTGCACATCTGTGTTCAGGTAGAAGCAGAGTCCATCTGCTCGGGGATGTATGACTCACCTTACTCTCTACCCATTTCTGGGTTGAATGGTGTTGGCATTCAACAAATCAGTGGAAGCTATGAAGTGACTAGGACTGAAAGTGAAAAATATTTAATGTATTTTCCGTTTTATTGCACTTCTAGGCATTATCTTCACCCCAGGGACAACACAACTGACAGCAAAAGACATTTGTTACAGATTGATGACTTCCAAGGCTAAGTGCATTGTTACCACTGATGCACTTGCTCCTGCAGTGGACTCAGTTGCATCCAAATGCCAGTCTCTGAAAACAAAGCTCATTGTATCTGAGAGCAGCAGGGCTGAGTGGCTGAACTTCAACGATTTGTTCAAGTGAGTGCCTTCTGCCTTAGTTCCAYCACAGTTATCTCATACTTGTCTAATATATATTGTTTACATACATTCTTCTGTTTTGTTAAGGAACTAGATACCTTTGAGGATGTGGGAGAGAAGGCAGTTTAGTCATTTTTACGTGAAGAAAGGGAATATTTGGCATCAGCCAATTTGGTAATTAAAAAATAATTACAGTCTCACAACACATACAGTTTTTTACATATGACTAGGAAATAATATGGAAAAAATGGACAGGAAAGCTTCTTTCATTGGCAGATGTGGCCTATTTACCCTCTAAAGCTCAAATAAAAATATTCTCTACATATTACACCAATCCATTTTCCTAAAACTTGATGATCATAAGATTTATATGGATGGCCTTTCATTAGGAAAGACTGAAAAAAACACATTGCAAAATGATCCTAATGCATTTAGGAATCCACCTCACTCTGTACTGAACTGCAGCTACCAGAATGGGACCTGATGTACTGTAGTTTGTGCACTACAGTTTGTTTGACCGCAAACAAACTTCCTTCCTTGTGGGGAAGGAAGGCAAAATATCCTGCTGCGATGTGCCCAAGGCCTCAGGTGTGATGTTGCCAACTAATGTTTTGTTAAAAGARTCTATATAACTAAAATTATATTCTTTCAGGGTGGAATCCAAGGTCTTCTATCACTTTTAGAGCTTTCTAGGATGTTGCATGTGCTCGAACAGCCACTGAAATCTTAGCTAGCATTGCCTGTACAGCAGTKGTCTCACTGTATTTCTGCCAGCTCCTTCAGACAGTTGCCCACTTCACTGTCACCAAGCAGAAAAACYGAGGAAGCAGCAACACTGCATTCTCAAACCTCCTAGAGCTACTGAAATATGATTAAGTGGATTTGATGAATCTGCTCATGCTGGGCTGATATTGCAGGAATCAGGTTCATGGCAGAGGATAACATTGATTTGAAAAAAAAAAACATTGTCTAGAACTTCAGCAGTCCTGTAGATACTGTCACKGGCAGTCAGGCAGGGAGCCCCATGGGGGCAAGGCATGGTCAAAGGATCCAAGCTTGATTCGCTGAATACCATCAGCCACTGTTTCATATAACCTTCTTTTTTTCTAAGGGCTGCCCCTGCAGTCCATAACTGCGTGAAGACGAGAAGCCAGGACCCAATGGCAATCTATTTTACCAGTGGCACCACAGGCTCCCCCAAAATGGCTGAACACTCCTATGGAAGCCTAGGTCTGGGATTTTTCCTTTGTGGAAGGTAAAGCATTCAGCTCAGTTATGCCTCTGCAGCTCTGAAATGTGAAGCAAACGGAAAGGTTTTTGTACATGATGCAACTCTGAGAGATGACAAGCCTCCCATGGTACTAACATGCAATTTCTTTTGGTGTCCYCAGCTGAATTGTAGCCAGGAAACAAGGATCTTGTTTGACATGGTATCTGACACTGTTTTAGAAATGACAACTTACCTATTTAAAAMCAGGCTAAATAACATACTTCAATGAATAAGTTACAGTATCATTTGCTTTTCTTTATCTTTGCCATCAACATAAAGAATAAGCAAAAGGTATTTGTTTTTGAGCTCTGGAGTTCTGGATCAAATAAATTTACCATGCCTTTCTTGGGGGGAGGGGGGAGAGAGGGGAAAGGAAATTTTTAAATCTCCACTTACAGACTCCCTCATATTAATCACTGTTGTCTTCAACAGATACTGGATGGATTTGATTCCCTCAGACATMGTATGGAACACGTCAGACACTGCTTGGATAAAGGCAGCTATTGGAAGTGTTTTTGGTCCGTGGATCCAGGGTGCATGTATTTTTGTGCATGCCATGCCACAGTTTGATCCAAGAGCAGTCTTAAATGTAAGAACACCATGCTGATAATGAGCAGTTAATCATATTTCATACTGTTTTCCAGGCGGGCCACAAATGCTGAGTCTCTTGAGTTTGTGGGATTAGCTGCTTTAGGATAGCATAACTACAAGGTGATTATACTCTGAATAGGCAAGTCAGTACTGGAAAACACTGAAGGAATAAGACCAGCTTTTTCCTAAAGGAAATTATGTTCAAGCTTCTTGAGCCAATGTCATATTTAATCTTGTGACATACAGAGAGGAGAGTGCTATTATTAAATGGCTCAAAGCATGTTACATGAAAAATTGTATGTTTCTAACACATAGGGTGTATTTGGGGGGTTTTACCCTCAGTTTCATTTTCTTTTTTAAATGGTGGCTACTAGTTTGGTTTTCTTTTTTCTATAAATTTATGGGCATTGCAAGCATTTGCTTGCAATGGGTGTGGGGTTTCACATCTCCACACAAAGTGCGGTAGACAGTAGAGACTGGTCTACCCATRGTGTGGTTAGAGTGAAGACTGGTGAACGAGAGGCCTTCCCCTTTTATTTCCCTTGCCTGTCCCTCTTGCTAAGTAAATACCACTGAAAACAGAAGCAAGCTAAAAAGGTAGGGCTAAATTCCACCTGAGTGATGGTGAATCATCTGCTAGTGTTATAGATGAGAAATTAAGACATGTTAGAAAACAGAGAGCTGAGATCCTTATTTTTCTGGCAGGGTGCTCACATCCTTTGTGTTCAGTTCCAGCCAAAGGAGAATATGTGTTTAYCTGACCAAAAAAATACCCCTTTTAATACAGCATCACTCTTGATCCAGCCTGAGCCCCTGGTGATTCATCTCTGTGCTGCACTGCATGTACAGGCCCTGTGTCAGAGCAGCTGAGGGCCGTGCAGCGTGTCCGAAGCACTGAGGCTGTCCTTCTCRGAGATTATGGGACCAATTGAAAGACTGACATAGGCAAAACGTTCAGAAGAAACCTCTCATTTTTAAGTGCTTACATTTTGAAGTGTCTGATTTTGTCCTACAGTGAAATGTGAGCTCTACTGAAGTCACCTGAAAAACTTAAGTTGTGCTTCCAAAGCCAGGTTTTCRCATCAAGGGATTGTCTTTGTTACTGGAGTGAATATCAGGACAAACGTGGCCCACCAGAGATTCACTGCTGTCAGTGTGTCGCTTCTTCAGCTGATACTTGTAGCACTGTAACTGAACGTGGACAGTCACAGACATTACTCTGGCTTTCCATGTAACTGAGGTTACCATCAGGCCTTATAATTTATGCCCGATACAGAAAAGAAATTAATAGTTAGCAGCAACATTTTTTTCCCATAAAATGATGTTGTTTAACCTCTATTGTCTTTTTAATTTGTCAGACCTTGTGCAGATATCCAGTGACAACACTGTGCAGTGCCCCAACCGGCTACCGCATGTTAGTACAGCAGGACCTCAGCAGGTACCTTTCTCCTGTCAATGGTACAACTGTCACATCTGTGTGCTACTGTCTGCTCTCTAGCAGTGTTTTTTATGGGCCCATATAGCCACTTAAACTCAGAGTGGTGGCAAAAAATAATGTGCTGAATGCAGGGGGCTGTCAGAAGGCACAGCCTTTTCCTTAGCATTGCGGAGAGGTGGCAAATCAAGACAGATTCTGAGGTGTCATAAACAGTAAATGCAGAGGATGGTGCTCAGCCCTGGAAGCTGCATGTGTGGCCATCCGTCCTTGTGTCTGTGCAGCTCACCCTTCTAGCTCCAGTCGAACTAGAGCTCAAGGTGTTCTCTCAACCCTATCCCTCACCTTGCCCTATCCGTAGGCTGAGCCTTAGATAAGCCCCTTCCCATTCCCACCCAGCTATGCTCAGACCATAAAGCACCCAATTTTCTTTGCTGCCCATCCTTTCCTTTKGCAGCCCCATTCCAGCCGCGCTCCAACTGGAGCTCTAGGCTTTCTACCAACCTGAACCCTTACGCTAAGGGAGCCTGGTATGCCCTGAAGTCACTGAGTTCAATATATGGGAGTCAGAGAGGGCAGAGTTTGACCCTGGCTGTTCGCTGATAATCAGCAATGTTCTTTGTCTGTGAAGTTACACATTTAAGGCACTGAAGCACTGTTTGACCGGAGGGGAACCACTCAACCCAGAAGTGATGGCACAGTGGAAAAGGCAAACGGGACTGGAGATCTATGAAGGCTAYGGCCAGACAGAAGTCGTATGTTCAGCTTCATTTGTAAAAAGTGTTACAACTCCACTATCACTTAAAATTCTCAGGGGACTTGTATACAACATTCTTTCTGGTAAATATATATCTGTGCTATAAATATGCGACAAAAAAGATCGCATTAGCATATATGGCAGTTGCCTACAAGAGAGTTTGTTATTTTGCTTACAACTTGTTTTTGACACTGCTTTGAAGGCTTCAGCTCTAAAAAATTTTGAAATTTTTGTCCAAGACTCTCAGTGAAGTCCACAAACACTTCAGCTCACACATGTGGAAGATCTAGATCTCAACAGTGAGCACAACAGAAGAACAGCAATAGCCTCAGCAATGATAAGGAAAAGAAAGGGGGGGGGGGCTGATTGATTGTTTCTCTTTTGCAACAGGGAATTATATGTGCAAATACAAAAGGAATGAAAATTAAGCCAGGTTCCTTGGGAAAGGCGTTTCCTCCCTGTGATGTTCAGGTATGGTGGTCTCTGTTTGYTGTTGATTTCTTGTGAAGTAAAACACAGGAAAGTATAACGTACAGTACAACCTTCAGTACTGTACAGTCACATTTAGGACTGTGAGTCAAACTTTGTGTTTTGATCTGTTGGTTGGTTAGTATTTAGACACAGCTCTCTTACAATGGGAAACTATAATCATTCRTGTGCCTTTCTTACTGCAGATTATAGATGAAAATAGCAGCATTCTACCTCCTGGGAAAGAAGGCGATATTGCCATCAGAATTGATGCCAAGTGGCCTTTTACGTTTTTCAATCACTACTTGGTAAGCCAACAGTGGATTTCCAGAAAGCTGGTTTAGGCCTGCAGGGTGGAATGTGTTTATACCAATAGTAGGAGGTGTGGCACAAACAAGCCATAGCTCTTCTTTTTGGCTTAGTGATTTTTTTTTACTTAAAGGTGTTAGCTTAAGTATTGATGGCAGAAAGATGCAACAGCACAAACTTCTGTAAAGGTATCACCCAAACACTTCCCCCGAGTATCTCACCTTGACTCCTGTAACACTAGTACCCAAAACAAGTTGCCAAGGTGCAGCCCTTTTCTCCAATTTCAAAAGAAAGGGTGCTTGTTTCTAGCATATTTCCAGGGTGCAGCTCCCCAGCTCCTACATTACTTATTCTTCCCCGTTTGCAGTGCAGAAGTATTAGGCAAACCAGTCTTTCACTACTGCTGTCATCTTCATAATCATAGCCAACTCACAAGGCAAGAAGAGCTTCTTGAAATGTACCCCAAATAATGCACAGATATGGAGTATCTGTATTCATTCCTTCCACAGTTTATTTTTATCCCTTTTTGGCCAGAAAAGTGTACAACAAGGATTGGCTGATAAGAGTCTAAACTGCAYTGCTCAGATCTGAACTTCTTCAAACTTAGTTACTCAGCCAAGGGACAGTTCTAAACACCCCAGGGAAAAGCACATGAATCAGGGCAATCAGGGTAAAAAGACAGTGACTTTTCTATTGTTTCTTGCATTCCAGCTAAGATACAACCTCATAGGGGCAGTGTAAAACATCCATAGTGTTATAGAAATAAGGTATTTATTTTTGGACTGAGCAAGGACTATGTGATACCTCCCTTCTCTCCCCGACTCTTCTGCAGACCTACTGTTTGACCTTCAGTTCTGTACGTGCCTATGTGATACATTTTCCCTTCTGTAAAAAGCAAGCACAAGCTCTTCATAGCCAAGAAGAATGCTATGAAAGATACTGTGGTCTGTGCCCAAAGACGCAAAGTTTACCTCTAAGCTTAAGGTTTCTTAGTATATAGAATATTTAATTGTTGCTTTGTCAACAGTATGATCCAGTGAAAACTGCTTCAACAATCCGTGGAAATTTCTATGTCACTGGAGACAGAGGGTGCATGGATGAGGATGGATACATATGGTTTATGGGGAGGTCTGACGATGTCATCATCTCCTCTGGGTTTGTAGCCTTCAGTTATAATGCCAAGAAACTGTATACCTTTCCCCTAGTAAGCGTTTAATTTCCCTCTCCTAGGTATCGTATTGGACCATTTGAAATAGAGAATGCCCTGATAGAGCACCCAGCTGTTGTTGAGTCAGCTGTTGTCAGCAGCCCTGATCCCATCAGGGGAGAGGTAATTAATGGTCCCTTTCCTATTCATAAGGCAGCTTGTGTCACAGAGGTTATACTCATCTTCCACTGAATTCACAAGACTSAGAAGCCCTTTACAGAACTCTTTCTTACAAATTTGGAAGCAGATTTTGAAACTTTATCTTGTACCACTTAGTACCTGGATGAATGTAAGATAGAAAAATTCTTTGGTCCCAATTTTAAATATGCTTACAGTAGAGGTTGGAAATAGCAAGCCTGTATTGAAGGCAATACTCAATTATTCTCTATTAACTGCCTCATTTGCTAGCTTGCTCTTATTTAATTAATACTGAAATTCTTACTTATTTTCCCTTCATAGGTGGTAAAAGCTTTTGTGGTTTTATCTCCTTCCGTTAAGTCACAAGATCCAGAGAAACTAACCTGTGAATTGCAAGATCATGTCAAGAAAGTCACTGCTCCATACAAGTACCCCAGAAAGGCAAGTAAACACAAGTGGAAAAAAGAAAATATACAAAAAGTATTTTAACTAGGGAAAGGCTATGAATAAAAACATTAGACTCACTCATAGCGTCAGCTCTTGTAACAGACCAAAAAGCTAAGCATGTACTATGCAATAAAAATGAAAAACATATTATTTTCAAAGATATTGTGAAAAATAATAGATAACTTGCATCTGTTTTCAGATAATATAGTATTTCCCCAGTCATATTATATCTAAACTAAGTAAGGTGGAGACCTCTGTTGTTCTCAATCAAAATTTTATTAATCAAGTCTATTCATTTTACTTTTTTCCTCTTTTACATCAGATTGAATTTGTCCAGCAGCTGCCAAAGACAATCGCTGGAAAAATCAGACGGAATGAACTGAGGAAGAAGGAATGGGGACAGATTTAGTTTTGTTAGGCAATTTAAAAAAAACTTGTCCTAACCAATACCACTCATACTGGAGTTTTTCCATTACAGTTTTAAGTACCAGCAAAGGATTATATTGCACCCATTAAACAAGGGATTATGTGATAATGCACAAGCCTCAAAAAACCCAACTGTATGGACTTTAAATATATGTGTTCTTGCTTAACAAAAATGAGGCCTACCTAACAAGGTATATGCAAACCCAGCCTTTTCTATCCACCTAACACTTTGAGGCTAGATATTTTAATTCACAAGAGGCTTATTACATTTAACAAGGAATTCATGATAGCAGGTAATGAAGTTCCCAGAGAGAGCTATAGATCTTGCATSCATCCAAATTACCTACCCTGTTTGTATGAATCTTGAAAGCCTGAAGATTTTGGGGAATGAATGTATTCACAATGAGTATTTACTAAGATGAATTATGAAAAAAAAACAAGTAGAAAAATGTGGACATCTTTAAGACTACAGCATAGGCAGCATCTAAATGTCAGACATAAGCTTGACAAATAGATGGGAGCTGTTCAGCAGTTTCTTCTGAAGACCCATAGATCTTGCATGTAGTAGAGCTAGAGGTAGAAGGAAAAAAAAAAACTGAATCATCCGTGGCTCTGTCTTTGTCCTGGGTAATTCAAGTAGGYGATATTGATCATCATCATCATCCACCAATAAACATTCACAGTAGGCCTTTGTGTTTGGTCTCTAATGATTCTTTGCAAGGTGTGACGGAGACATTACTGGTTTTAATSCATACACAAGAAGTTTAAGATTTAAAGAAAACACTAATGGAGGTAAGAAAGCAGATTTTTAATAAATGGAGAGGAAGGGACAGGACTAGGGAAAAAAAATCTTCTTAAATTTTCCAATTTCTAAAACAATTCTGAAAGAACAGGAAATTATAAAAGAAACATTGTTGAGACTTGAACACATCCTTTTCATTAAACCAAGACAAGTAACACATCGTGTTCAGGACAAATCTTTTTCCATTTACAACGCACAGACTTTTATGCTAGAAATGAAATAGTGAAGCTAGACAGTTGTATGGAAAGCATACTCCAAACTCTATTGGAAAGCAGATTATAGCTACGCTATTTTAGTTTTTTTATAAATTCGCTGGGATATCCAAAAAGCTGCTAGCAATGGAAACACGTACCAATAGACATTATTTTCAATGTGACACAAAATTAGTGTTGTAAAGCTAAAGCTATAACCAAAAATTCCCCCTGCCCTCACCCCATCCAATATGGTATAATAGAAAGCTTCTTTTGTAAGAAGTTTCCAGGCAGTATTTACATTCAAGTTTTGAGACCTAGAGAAAAAATAAGATAAAAAGCTATTCCTTCCACACTCCCTGTGGTTGTCTTTGGAAAGAGCAGCAAAAGGCTATTTGCATGAAGTTATTTGAAAGGATTCTGTTTAGCAACTACATAGAGCATTTGCTATAAGCCAGTAACTGCTGTATATGCAGCTATAGTAAACACACATGTAGTTTTTGCTAAAATTCTTTGCAATGCCTGCATTGTACTTCTACTGTTCTAGAACGGACAATTCTGTTATTGTAAATCCTCTCACCATATTCAAGTATTTTAATCATAGCAGTTCTTCCCATATATTTTTAAGACTTAGCATATCCTTGTAGAAAGATTTGTGTGTGTGTGTGTGTGTGTGTGTGTGTGTGTGTGTGTGTATACATAACCTTTCATCATACAGGAAAGGATTGGGATTTTTATCTCGTTCTGTTCACATACGAAAATATATCTCTGAGTTCTGCAGTCACCCAAACTGCCAGATCATTCACTTCCCTAAAAATCCTCTGCAAACAACTGTCTTTTCCAGATCTCCCACTTCTGTCAAAACATCCTGCTAGGGCTGATTCTGCACAGCCTTTTGATTTCTGTAGTCATCAGATACAATAAAGGAGAGTCAGTATATGTCAGGTTGGCCACGTTTACATATGCATGCACACACACATGCTTTTTGTGCTAGGTAAAGGCAATGCAGAACAAAGCTGTACTAGAATGACAGCAAGTTTCACCTTTCCCTTTTGAGTATTGTTATGTCTGCAATAATGTCACCTTTACCTGCAGATACACAGCGAGCATTAAAATTCTTTATGTGTGGATTTAAAATATAAGATTTCAAATTAAAACCCACTCTCCTCTTTAAAAAGCCCTTTCAAAACTCTAGGGCAGCTTTCTTTTTTTTTTAAAAAAGGTTTCCTTTGTTTATCATTCCCTTCTACCGTATTTTTTACACTGTCAGCATATCGTTCCCTTTGGGCTTGGTTTCTAGTTCACCCTCCTCCTCCTTCTCTTGTTTTATTTCTTTTGAGTTCTCTTCCTCCTCCTCCACTTTGGGTTTTACTACCTTTGAGTTTTTTTCTTCTGTCAGGCTTGATGGCTTCTGCTCTGCATCTTCTTTGTTGCTCTTCACCACCTCCTGTAGGTTGTATTTTCTGAATAGAACATAGTCTCTCACCACACTCAAGCAACAGACGTTTTTTATTATTTCCACCACAACAGTATACTGTGGGTTATTAAGATCCACTTTATTTTCTGGATTGAGGCTGCCCACAATACCTATAAAACAAGAAATAGTTTAAAAGATGGACAAATAGCATTAGCATATCCTAACGAAAGAATAAGGTTTGAAAAGGGAAAGCAACATCCTCTTAGTTGTAACCAAGTACTAGTTATTCTAATTGCTTAAAATATAGTTATTGTAATTGCTTAAAATAGCAGAATAGAGCAGTATTCTTATAAAATATCACCAGTAGGACTGGAGTAACTGAAAATCTATTCCACTGCACCTACTAAGCCACAAATACTCAATTAAGGTAGAGCTATTTCATGAGTCATATATTCAGGTGAAATAGCAACAAGTTATTTCAACATAGCATTCAGGGAATTCAGATTCACTGTCTTAGAGAAAAAAGCTTTTGTAATTCAACATACTTAGAATTCTAACAACAAAAACGTATGCCCATTAAGCCTACTTTGCAGGAATAATCTGACCTAAGTTATGTATGCAGTAGTGGGCAGCTTATATACTTGTTTTTAATTCTATGTGAAAYACATACATACCTGCTAATTCCTTAATTACTTCTTCCCTACTCATATGACTGTTATTACGAGCTTTGTAAACAATCTGAAAAGTACCCTTATTAGGGGCTTTAAACCAAGGCTCAAAAAACGTTTCCGTGTACTTTTTCATATCCTCCATAAAAGCTTTGCAAGTTCCAGAAATGGGTAACATGCGCAGAATGACTCTTGTTTTCTTCTTTTTAGTGGTATGCATATCCTTTAATATATGGTGCACCAGGTTCTCAGGCTCTACAAGAAAAACAGCTAGGTATGAGAAACAAATTGGAGGCATTTTCTTCCCTCCTCCCCCCTTTAACACATGCTTGGCTGCACTGCTGTCAGCATCAAATCCTTTTCTGAAGAGTAGTTTTACTATACCAAAACTAGATAATCTTTGATTATTCTGCCAAAGCCATACCACTACTACCTGTAGAGGCTCTATAACAACAATGCCCATTGAGGAAGCAAAAGGGAAGGAGAAATCATGTACTTATTTGGTATAAACTAGTTCCTCAGATGTCAYGGTCCATGGCATGTCATTAACGCTGTCGCAACTGGTTTATCCCCGCAGCACTAGGCAGCGCTGCTTTCGCACCTATGCCCTGTGTCCTGATAAAGACGACGTTGTTGGCGCCGCTCTCCACTGACTGGAACCGCCGCAGCTTCTGCTCTGTGGAGGCGCGGATCTGGTCCACCTCCTTCTTCAGGGCCGCCTCGACGTCGTCGTCATCATCCTCTTCCCTCTCGCTCCCAGACAGCCGCTCCTCTTGATCTGAAAACTGTCCGAACAAGTCACAACGCGCCGGTAAGTGCGCAAGGGCAGGACAAAACCCGCCGCCACGCGGGGCCGAGCCTGGCGGGGCCCCTTCGCGCGGGGGCGCCTCGCGGGGTCACCGCTGCCATCCGGCGAAGCGGCCTAGCAGCACGGGCCGTTACTTCTATTTTCGGGAAGGATACGCGAGCGTAACTCTGCCGGCACGGGKAGGGCGTCCGGGCCGCGCTGGCGAGGGGCGCGAGGGGCTGAGGCCCGCCGCCGGGGACGTTACCTGCTCGGGCCCGTACAGCAGGTCCCCGTACTCGCCGAGGAGGCTGTAGGCCTCCCCCACGCACTTGCGCTCGTTCATGTTGCAGGTGATGAGGATGCCGCGCATGCCGGCCTCCAGCTGCCGCCCGCCGCCGCGGGCGCGCTTGGCCCGCGCCGCCGCCGCCGCGAAGTGCGTCTTGGGCCGCCGCTTCCG
>NW_028185039.1:4593252-4614798 GCF_003343005.1 Rhea americana | reverse complement strand
GCTCGGGCTCGCGCGCGCCTCGGCGTGTGGCGGCGGGGCGTTTCCTGTCCCTGAGCTGCGGTTCTGGGGTTAAAGTCCGGCTTTTGCATTAACGGTTCCAGCATTCCGCTGGGGTCCCGGCCGGAGCGCGGAGAGCCGGCTGCCTGCCCGTGCCGGCCCGGCGGCACCGCGTTACCCGGCCCCGGGGCGGGTGCGGCCGRGGCCCGGCCGGTTCCTTAGCTGCCTTATGGGGTTTTCTTGGCGTAAGGTGGCGGGGTGAAAGAGGCGCTCTCTGTACAGGTACTGCAGGCCTGGAGTAGCAAGGAGCATGAGTGGACACAGGAAAAAGCCACGTGGCCCCCAGCCTGGTTTCGGAAGCAGGACTGTCCCGTCAGGGCCCACTCTCCCTCCAGTAACTGTTGAGCTGCTTGGAGAATTTAAGGAAAACTTGCAAAAATTTTAAGAACTTGGAAATTTTGTGGGAAGAGGTAAAGAAGATAGCTAAGGACATCTGACTATCACACTGCTCACATCCAGAGAATCTGGCCTGGAGCAGGAAAAAAAAGCTCCACAAATTCATGGCAGAATCTGTCAGTTACAACTGCAAAAGCAGATGGCATTTACACCTTATCACGAGCTTTGTTCCTGCAAAGCCTTTGAGGCTGGCATAACTCCACTGCAGTTGTTTGACGTGGGTGAGACCGCTCGCTGCATGTAAATTAAAAGGGTAAATCTATGCAGGGCTTGAAAGGCTCAATGTTCTGATGAATTATAGTAACAGTTTCTGGAGACAACCACATCAGAACATGCTGTTTGAAACACAAGGAAGATTTTCTCCAGGCAACTCTGAGTGCTGCAGAAGAAAGGTAATGAACCACTCAGAGTTTAACTAGGATACTTCTCTGGCAGAAAGTCCCGAGGGGGTGGAAATTACTACAAGTGCTCTGGAAAGTTGTTCTGTGCCCCACTAAAACAATGATAAACAGAAACGACTACAGGAGAGTGGTTGCTATGGAAATCTTGTTTTTCTTCCTAAATTGGAAAACTTCCTCCCCACATGTTCCTGTAACATTCTCTGACTTTCTCATCACAATCCGGTTACTGTCATTTTCTATTTACTTTCCTRCCTCCTTTGGGTCAATGTAATCTTCTGCATAGGGAATTCCTTTAAGGCTGTTCCTCTGCCTTTTCTCCAGGAGGATTTTGTTTTATGCGTTTCAAAGAGGTGTTTATAATTGCGCTCCTGCAGAATGACTACAGTTTTCCCTTATTGCTAGGCAGAGAACAGCTTTGTTGTTTTGACAGACTTGATTTTGAATCAGTTACTTTCTGCTGCCGCCAGTGTTTCAGGGAGCTGGTTAACGTCTCCTTTGATGCTACCTGACGCAGACACGGGTAGAGCCCCAGCAGGGAGTTCTGGCAAAAGCACGAGGCCTGAATGCCGGTAGAGATGGCAGCATCGTCTTCACTGACCAGCACCCAGAAGATCGTTCTGCTCTGAACAGGTAAATGGTGTCTGCAGCCTCTCTGCTGCCCTTAGAGCCGTATTTTGAGGGTGGAGATCATCCCGCAGGAGCAATTTAAGGTGCTGACAAGCTGACTTGTAAATGTTGATGCCCAAATTTAAGTTATGACTATCTCCAGCTCTCTAGCAATTGCCACCTTTACAGCAGAGGCTGAAGACAGAGGCATGTACCAATGCTGCAGCCAACCCCAGTGTTGACATGGCGATGTGCAAGGTGCTGGGCTCTGAACTCAGAGGCACAAGAGACACGTTCTGTCCTTGCAAAAGCTYGCAAGCTCCAGAGATCCCATGATAGAAGCACTAGCTGTGGCCTTGCCAGCAGTGCGGTGAACCGGCATTAGGGAAGCGGGTCTAGGCACCAGGTGCAGCATATCAGGGACTGATAGTCAGCATCCTCATGGCTGAAGTGCTGTAGTTACCTGGGGTGACCTGGGCTACATGCTGGGGGTTATAGTCACAAAGCCGATCGCAATGCGGTTGCTCCCTGTGCTGCCCCAGCCAGAGCACAGGTGTGGGCWGGATGTGGTGAAGCCTCACCACTGTGTTCCTCTGTGGTGGGAACAGAGCAGGAGAAGGAAACAGAGGGGATTTGGGATTCACACTTCCTGCCTCATCTCTGAGCTGTGCAGAAGCACATTTACTCTTCTCACTGTGCAGGACTTGGCTGCCCCTTGTGCGAGTCCAAAGTTCTTGGAAAGAACTCAGGAATCTGCCGCTAGGCGCAGTAACAGCACAAGAGGAGGCTTAAGTGGTGTGGATGCACAGCCAGGAGTCTGAAATCTGTGTCAGGAGTCAAAGCTGTGACARATCTCAGAAGATCTGAGAGGGCTCCGTTTCCATGCAAGGCAGGGAGGCAGTAAGTTGGAACTGACAATCTTTTGACAAGGTAACTCGTCCTCTACCCACCCCTGCAAGCTGCTGGACAGGACGTTTTCTGGCCCAGGAACAGTACTGATTTGCCTGTTACTGTCTGTGTTTTCCTTTCTCCCCGTCCCTCTCTTGTCTTTCTTTTGGTTGGGTTTCTCAGCTATGTTTGTTATAAACAGACTGAATGTTACAAATCCAGAAAATGTCCCTTCCTTCACTAAATCACTAAAATCGTGTGGGTGTACAGCTAGATAATTATTAATTCAGTAAGGAGCTAACAGTGTTTATTTTGCTTTGTAAATAAAAAACAGTTGACTGCATGAAAATAGTATAAAYTCGAGAGTTTTCAGAACTTCTGCAAATTTGACTTTTTTAAGATAAAATCCATCTTAGATTCTTTTTTAGGGAGTCTTTCAAAGTTTYCCCATCTCATAAAATGATGTTTTTTGCTGACCACACATCAAAATGCTGTTTAAAGCATCAATTCTTAAAAGCTTTTCAGGGCTTTGCTAGCTTCATTTCGTTTCTGGCAGCCAGTATGTCCCCAGTGTTGATAAACTAGAAAAACTGGAAATATGATTGTACCAAGTAACACAGTGGTCAACCAGTAACTAATTAAGGATTGCTGGATTAGCTGTGGAATGTCTTGGTCCACACTGTTATTTCTGCATTGTCGAACAATAGTTTTTTTCATTTAATTTACGGAAGTCACAGTTGAAGTGCTTGGGTAGTGTTCAGTGCCTCTCCACTATGCATGGCAACTGAAATATGATCTACTGGATTAGCAGAGTTTGTGAAGAGGGAAGGAATATGAGTCATGGGAAAGCTACCACTGGCAGGACTGAACACTGATGGCTGAATGCAGAATCTCAGCTACATGATGGTAACTAGAGAGCAGAGACCAACAGTGGCAGAACTGGAACTGTCCTCAGCAGTTATTCTGGTTAACAGTTGGAAGCTATTCCTGTGTAAGCACAAGGCCTATATTGCACTCTGTTTGGAAACTGCATGATTAATACTGGGTTTGTATCTGTGTCACTGTAGCATTTCTCAGAGATAATCAGTAAAGAATAACCTTGGAAGAAACCATTATGGTTCTTGCTGCTGTGCATTTTCTACTGAAGGTCCCAAGTGCTATGTCCCTGCGAACTCCCCTGAGAAGATCTCTCCAACTTTCTAGCCAGGGCTATCCAGTTTGCACCTCTCTGAACTCTAAGAATTATGAAGCCATAAAACAAGAATATAGACCAGAGGTGCCAGAGTATTTCAACTTTGCAAAGGATGTGCTGGACAGATGGACTGAAATGGAAAAGGTAACAATTCTTTGACTTCTGTAATGCTAACATACTTCTTGCTGGGTTCAGTACCAATCCAATAAGCAAGTCACTGGAGTTGTGTTCTGATTATGATCTGGTGATCATCTCGTGCTAGCTGAGCTTCGAATTTCCATGTGCCACATGGCTGCCCTGTCCATGTGTCAAATTGTTCCTTCCTTGAATCAGTAACTCCAATGAGATTGTGAGTGTGAAAAAATATGTGTATARTGAATGAGTCTGTGGACTGGACCACTCTAAATCTGGCACCAGTTCACCCATCTGCCTTTAATTGCACACTACCTGGATGTGCTAGGCAATCATTTGACTTCCCTGTGTCTCATTGCCTACCTGTAAAATGGATAGTGTAGTATAAAGTCAAACCTCCCCCTTTCTACCTCAAATATAAAGTCTTTGCATCAGGGATTTTGAACATAGAAATCTGGATGACTGTGACCCTCARTGGACATGAGACCTATGCAAGTAARGGGAATATAGAAAAACCATGAAGGCTTTTGCCTTTGTTACTATGTAGGTCTGGTCTCTATAGATGTGTGTCTGGTTTTGCAGGCTCAGGTTGTTCATGATGAGGGGCTAAACCCATTTATGTCCAAATTGCCATCAGGAACAAAGCAGGGGTGTAYTCTCTGACACAAGGTTAGCAATCATTCCTTTTGCAGGAGAAACAGATTTTGGCAGGCTGTAAACAAAAGGAGTACAGAACAGCCTCTGGAGAARAGGCTTTGCTCTCCAAAGTGCACAGTTAGAATCTGCTCCCCTGAAAATTAACCTTAGAGTTTTTATACCTTCAAACTGATAATAAGGTGCCATGTTCTCACAGCCCTAGTGAGTTTTTCGCTGACTTACGCAGTGCTACAACTAAGTTCATTTRGCCTCCTTCAGAGAACACTCTATACAAACATTTTAATTCACTTTTCAYGTATCATTTAGGTGAAACATTGATCAAAGGTCATATTATGTAGGCCTATGGTTTTGAACCTTTCTTTTAATTTTAGAAGCACCAATTAGACACAATTCCAGATGAAGCTGGAAGCGACCTYGGAGGGCTCAGGAAACTATCTGAGGCACAACTCAGAGATACCCACATTCATCAGCTGCTTCTCTGGCATGGCCTGAACCAGAAGCTTTTTCTTTCTCTGAGCTGATTACAGTGCAACCTCTTCAGGGTGTAACACAATGAGCTTAGGAAGGATAGATCTATATTTCTAAAATTGAATTTGTGAGCTGTGCTTTCTGAAGGATTTTTTTTCTGRCATATTTTGAATCAGAGGCAAATTCCAGATGCATCCCTAGGTTTATGCAGCATTCAATAAATAATGGATGTTTTTCTTCCTCAGGCTTAAGTTACAGGCAATGTGTTTCTTGTTTCTTAAATGAAACATTTTAACTGTGCCCTGTTGTCCTGTAGGAGGGAAGAAAGCCTAAAAACCCTGCATTGTGGTGGGTAAATGGTGATGGAGAAGAGGTGAGGTGGAGCTTTGAAGAGCTAGGAGTCCTGTCCAGAAAAGTGGCTAATGTTCTGTCTGATGCCTGTGGTCTGCAACAGGGAGACAGAGTTATTCTGATTCTGCCCAGGATCCCAGAGTGGTGGCTGGTGAATGTGGCTTGCATGCGAACAGGTTAGTAAAAGCATGGAAGTGATTTATAGATGCAGATATTGTTACATAAATCAATCATTGCTATTTAATATACTCAGAGCTACAAACATGCTAATGGTGTTGAACACCACTGCCATGCTGGTCAAGAACACCCTGCATGCCAAGTTTTGTCTTCATGGTACTTTTAGGATTTTTTGAGCATGCTCTAGCTGTTAAGGAAATTCTGGGAGTCCGTGTAYCTCTGTCATTCTCCTCTTTCCAGCACTTGTGATGCATTGCAAATGTACCCTCTTATTAATTTGCAATGAAATTAGCACATACTTACCCAAGTGTTTCACACATTCYCCTGTGGGCTATGTTAAATACTCAGTTTCCCAGCATTTACAGTCCAGAATGCCTCAGTATCTCACAAACACTGCCAGCATACCCTGTGAGGATGCGTACATCTGTATTTACTAGTGAGGAATACAAATCCAGAGAGACAGCATGTCACAGTGGAAAGACTTTCAGCCCAAAGAAAGCCCTTCTGTTGGTTTCTTTTGCTGTCCAATGCTGACCCTAGTATTTTCTAATTTGCATTGATTCTCACATAGAATTTAATTCAAGAAAAAGAACAGTATATTTACAAAAGTAGAGCCAAATTCTGCTTTTAGCACAGTGCTGTTCCACTGATAAACACAACGTAAGCTGAAGACTGTTTTTAGGTACAAGCATTGTTCTTAAATATTGAGAGTATTCTCCTTTAGGAACTGTCCTGATTCCTGGCACACAGCAACTGACAGCAAAGGACATTCTCCATCGACTACAGAAGTCGAAGGCAAAGTGTATCATCACTGATGATTCTGTGGCACCAGCTGTAGACTCGGCTGGGCCTGAATGCCAGTCTCTGAAATTCAAGCTGCTTGTGTCAGAGGGCCACAGAGAAGGATGGCTGAACTTTAAAGAGCTCCTGAAGTGAGTAACCACTATTGTGAAAGTGCCACAGAAACAATGAAAGACAAGCACAGTGATCTGCTGTGAACAGGAAATGCTGGCGTGTGCCAAAATATTTTCATCCTTTTAGGACTGCACATTGGGAGACTATCTAGTTTATGACACTTTTCATTGCTGCAGAAGTTATTTTAGCCAAACATTTTTAAGAATGTATAATTCACCCTTTCAAATCACATTATCATTTTGCATATTTTAAAGACATGCTCCTTCTGATCACCACTGYGTGACCACAAAGCATCAAGATCCAATGGCCATCTATTTTACCAGTGGAACTACAGGGTCTCCAAAAATGACTGAACATTCCCACAGCAGCTATGGCATTGGTCTCACAGTAAATGGAAGGTATGGATATCCCTTTAAATCACAAATGTATTTCTGTAGTTGGTCAAACAGCAGACARAGGAGAAATGGAAGATCTTTGTTTCACTATTTTAAAAAACAGCAGTTCTATTAAGTCCCAACAAGCCTTTTTTTCTGTGCAACAAGGCATAGTTTGAGATTAGCTGCCTTAGTGTGTATTGCACTTGGCAGTCAAACAGAATTGCTAACTGCTTTTTAACACTTTGTTTGACTTTTTCTGCACTCTTCATTGTGTRTAATTAATAGATTGCCAGTTAACTGAGCATCAGCAAAGAGCAGGTTTATGAAGTGTGTACCATAAAAAGAGGGGAAAAACCCACAGATCTTAGGCTTCTGAATTCATTTGTGTCTGGTTTAGACACAACTCCCACAGGAACAAAATGGTGATAGTTCAGAACATAGGAAAGACTGGATAGGTTCATGGGACCTTTAAGTTTCTAAAACTATGTTGTTTAAATACTTGATACAGCAATGCATTTCATTCTAACAGTCAAAGAATAACAAATCAGAAGAGACCAAACTAAAAAGTAAGTGTACAACAAAAAAAAAAAATCCTTATGCCTAAAAAATGATTTCAACAAAACCACAGCAGTCTCATACATATGTATTCAGCATCCTGTTTTGAGGTGATATTAGTTTGTCCATCAGTATAATTTTTTTCTTCTAGAAAAATGCGGCATCAGTCTATCCTGATGACATCTTCACTGCACTGTGACTCACTTCTGCTCAGAAATTCACTCATCTGCTAATCCTCATATAGCCAGGAAAAACAGTGATGGGTTTGCTTCTTTGGCACATCTGCTGTTGATATTTTAATATTTGTCCTCTTTCTGCCAAATAGAAATTGTGAACTCTTTCACTGTTATACCCAGGTATTGGCTGGACTTGACTTCCTCAGATATATTTTGGAATACATCAGACACAGGCTGGGCAAAGTCAGGTTGGAGCAGCGTTTTCTCCCCATGGATTCAAGGGGCATGTGTATTTGCACATAAGATGCCACGCTTCAACCCAGCCATCGTCTTTGAGGTAAGCAGGGAGAGGCCAGCAACAGCACTGTTCTCTCTGGCTGATCTTCCCTGGATTTTCACTTACCCCAAAGCTATACTGGGGGTCAGTATGCTGCGTAATTGTAACCTTCATGAGCAAGTAACCAACTGGTATTTCACTAGTGTAAATATAAGCCCCAAAACAAGAGTATCTTTGATGTCCAAAAAGTTTCCTTCTGTACTCAGCTGAAAACAGATTCAACTGCCCAAGCCTGCAGACATTCATTTACTAGACCAAAATTTAAGCACACGAGAAATGGAACAGGAATTTGTGAAGTGGTTTGGTGTTGTTATTAAAATGAGTGACAATAGCAGATAATTGAGAATTTTGGTTGCTTGTACTGTACAACTCACCGTTAAGGAGTGAAGAGGCAGCAAGCTAAATTTCTTTAACAAATGGCACCAGTATTATATTCTGTTACATCCTCTGCACACAACTGTGGTAAAGGCCACCATTATTCATTTTACACGGAATCACTTTATGATCATACCCATGTTACTTTGATGGCTGAAAATTGTTAGCTCACATTAGGATAGATGGAAACACTTTATCAGTCGTATACCTACAGAACATTTTAAAAAGTAGCCTTTGGTTTCCTTTGTTTTCTACATAAGTTAGAATTATGAAGAAATTCTGCAAGAGAGACTGCAGAGCTTTCCAGAGCACAAAGCTTTGGTATGTTGAACTAACTGTAAAGATGTAGATTCTGTTTTGAAGAAAAACCTATTTAAATGTAACAGCTGTATATTGGTGTTAGTGAGTTTGTACTAGCTTTTAGAGCACTAACGTTTTGTTTTTGTGTTTCACAAGCTGAGTACAGAGGTTGTTACGTTATCTCTTGTGATGTAGGTGAGACCTCAGGTGTTTCAGTAACGACATCTACTTTTTTTTATTCTAATTCTCTAGAGCCTGTCAAGATTTCCCATAACAGTCTTCTGTTCTGCTCCAACTGCCTATCGAATGTTTGTGCAACATAAAGTGTCCAGGTAAGCAAAAACGAAGTATCTTTATTGGTGTATTTGATCAAAACAGTGGACCATATGCTTTTCTCACGTTGACTTTATTTCAGATTTACAATGACATTAACAACAGATTTAGTCATGTATTTCTCAATCTTGCATGTTAGGAACAAAGCGAATTTTAAGTACAAATACAAATTAAGTACAAATTTTAACCATCACATATTTCACAAATTATAGCAAACTTGTATGAGACTTTGAAAAGCCGTTTAGCTGATGATATAATAGGATAATAATGATACAATATCATGATAAACATATTTTCCAAAGTGTTTTTGTAGTTAGATTCCCCTTCCCTTTGTTTTTCCCCTGCATTCTTCCAATACCATGATCTACAAGAATAGTGTGTGTCACAGCAGTTTGGCAACTCTCTTGTGACTTTTTGTTATTTTGTTTGAGACTCCAGGTTAGATTCTAAGTTAGAAACAGTGTATCTATTACTACATTTTAAAATAATGCAGAAGTAAAAGAGCTTTTTTTTTTTTTTTTTTTTTTTAAAAAAAAAGCTCTGTAGTTGGATAGAATGGAAATTCTAACTGAAAAATAAAAGAGTCTCAAAACAACCATCACCTTTTGTGAAAAATGTTCCCATTTTNTTTTTTTTGCATTTTCACAGATTTGTTTATGTTTAACTCCACATAATTGAAATAGAATGTATAGGACCCAGTGAAGATTTTATTTGCATGTAGAAAGGACCGCATGATACAGGAATACTATGGTGAAGGGAACATCGCAGATAGATCACTATGTCTGCGTAACTCTGCCAATTATTTGCTTTCTCTTTCCCACCAAGTTATAAATTCAGAAGCCTGCGGCACTGTGTGAGTGCTGGGGAGCCACTCAACCCTGAAGTGATGGAAGAATGGAAAGAGCACACTGGGCTGGATATTCATGAAGGCTACGGACAGACAGAAACAGTATGTTCAGACACTTTACAGATAGAGCAATAAATTCCATTAGGGTTGCCAAGAAAATATGATTAAAATGATTATACACAGTCATGGCTTCTAGGGGAAAAGTCAATCAGTAGTGGAAAAATATAGCTTTTATAAGTCATAGAATAATCATAACAGTTTCACCCCAAATCCAAGGGTGAACCCCATTACACTGGGTTTTTTATTGGGAACTAACACAAAAGAAGTATGTTCCTCATTGCTGAATGCAAAATTTTGCTTTAAAACCTATCTTTATAGCTCTTGTTAGCATTATCTGAAACTCTGGGCATGATTCTTAGATCTGGGCATTCCTGGAAAGGTTCTAGGTAGGTACACTAAGAACTATTCTCAGGTGGCAAGTCTAGAATCATTCTACTCTCAACCTAGAACTGTTCTAGGTCAGTGAGGTGAGAAACATGTCTGCATCTGGGTCTAGAGCAGTTCTGGACTCGCTGGCCTATGACAGTTCTAGGTCAAGTCTAGAACTATTCTAGGTCATGGAGTTCCCTGTGAAAGATCCAGACTGGGGAATTCCTGGAAATATTTTAGATTGAGGCATTCTTGGAAAGGTTCTTGTAGAGGGCAAGGAGAGATCAATGCAACTAGAACTGTTCTAGGTAGGTGGGGGTGCCTGTGAGTCTGGAACTATTCTAGTTCATAGCATATATAACTGTTCTAGAATAGATTTAGAACTGTTATAAGTCAGTAGGTGTGTGGCACTATTCCAGGTCGAGGTTCCTTGGAAAAGGTTCCAGATCAGGGAATTCCTGGAAACATTCTAGGTCAGTGAGGCTCAAATTATTCTAGTTCCATGAGCTTAGATTCATTCTCAGTCTTAGGAAGATTCTAGATGAGATGATTCCTTGAAAGTTTCTGCAGTGGCAAAATTCCTGGGAAAGGTTCTAGGTCTGGAGATTCCTAGACAGGTTCTAGATTAGGAGATTCATGGAAAAGTTGTCATTTATTTCTAGAAGTAATCTAGAAGATTATAATGAAGAATTAATTAATATTTCTCATAGAGATCATATTCTATCTTTATTAGCTGAGTATTTTAAACTTCAGCTGTAGAGTGAATATACAAATCACAATTTAGTTCTTTTTGAAACCACTTGTTACAGGTGCTTGTCTGTGGAAACTTTAAGGGAATGAAAATTAAACCTGGCTCTATGGGAAAGCCATCCCCAGGGTATGATGTCAAGGTATTGTACCTCGGGTGGCACTACCTCTGTCGCGCTCTCAATCTCCCTCTCTCCCTCTCCCTCTCCATCGTGCTGGCTGCATAACTATCAGAAGAGGTTTGAAAGCGCTAACACAGTTGTACCACGTACCATCATTTAACAGTGCATGAAAAAAAATACATGTATTACTGCTCTGAACTGAGCAGGTAAAATAGACAATTGGACTGCTCTGTTGCACCAGCCTCACCAGGATTACAACCTTCTGCTGACAATTAGATATCAAACTCTTAGATAATGACTGGAATTAAATTGCTTAGTTGAGGAAGAGCAGGACTGAATGTTGTTTCATGGCGAGAACAGAACTACTGAGGCAGATTCTAGCGCTAGATCAATTTGTAATATTGGTAGGATTTTAGTATCTTTCTTTCTGTTCTTAAATTTTCTGACCATGTTACTTACTTATCTACTTCTCTGGGGTATTACTAGCTTAGTTTCATGTTTGCATAGTGCTTGGAATTTCTCAGAGGAAATATATGATGCAAAGTACACTGGATTACTAGTATTATTACAAAGTGGTTGTTAGGGTAAGCCCCCACGTCTCTAAATTGTTTTGCAATGAAGAAAAATAATTCAGTTAGGTATTTTAAATGAGCACCAAGATTCTATAACCTTAATTTAATGTTTTGTCATTTGGTTCTAAGATAATAAAATGATATTTTGTTTGTTTTTAGATTATAGATGAAAATAATAATATTCTGCCTCCCGGAAAAGAAGGAGATATTGCCATCAGAATAAAACCTACAAGACCATTTTGTCTTTTCACTTGCTATGCTGTAAGGACACTCCTGCAGTTAAATCATATGCTCTGTTTTCCATCATGAGGAACCTGATACCTCCTTTCATTCACAAATACGCTGCTTCCTGGCTTGAAAAAACCTATGGGACGGGGACAGGGGTTTTCATTCCTTCCTGCAGATTATGTTCCACTTACATAGATTCCATCCTACCTGGCAAGCTGAGATCCACATTCTTTTGATAGTTATTTCTTTTATATAAGAAGTGAAAGGCTTGAAGGACCCCTTAGTCACATAATACTGCATAGCCTAATGGCTAGGAGAAGTAGGTGCCTTCTGTTCAAATCCCTTCCCTGAATTAGGGCAGACTTGGGCTCTGTGAAGTGTTTCATGTACAGCAGATTTTTTTTTCCTTTTTATGTAAGAATTTTAGTTTCAGCCTAACAGCTAGAAAAAACAAACACATAGTGCTTTTAGTTCTGACAGCTAGAAACCTTATCAAATTTTATGAGTGATATCAGCCTATAGTCAGGTTTTTCAAGTAGTACTAAGCATATGTACACTGCCTAAATAACCTCTTCTAGGAGTCTGCTGCATTTGCTATACAAAGACCGCTTATTCATTAGGCTGTGCTGATCCTAGACTTGTTACTGGAATGAAAAATATCAGGATAGGAGACATTATAAATACACAGGGAAAAAAAATTACRGGATAATCACCTAAAACCAAATTCTCAGACCATTTGCTTGCATATTTCTTGCAGCCTTCAGTGGTTCCTAAAGCCATAAGCCGTAATATATTATTATTAAAACTTAAAGTCACAACTAGTAAAACTTACTTAGTCATGATTTTTATTTCTAGCCTTGTAGCTTAGTAATGTTGAATTAATAATTCCCCATTATTAATATCCTATGTTACAACTCACTTGAATTTAATGCACATAACCATATGTGCCAGTCTAAGTTGACATTTTCAAATATTCAACTGTACTGTAACTTAAACACTGAATAAGCCAGAATACAATTTTCGCTTATTTTCAGACAGTTTTATGTGTAAAATGCAATTTAATGTTTCCTAGGATGATCCAGAGAAAACTGAGGCAACAATACGTGGGAAGTTTTACGTCACTGGAGACAGGGGGATTATGGATGAAGATGGATACTTCTGGTTTGTTGGAAGAGCTGATGATGTCATCAATTCTGCTGGGTAATTTAATGCTGGTAAAAAAAGACATCATTAAACTTGAATAATATTGGTGACTCAGCCATGACATTTTGTTATCAAACATAATTAACCYCCCTTTCCTCCATTTTAAAGATATCGCATTGGGCCATTTGAAGTAGAAAGTGCCCTAATAGAGCATCCTGCAGTGGTGGAAGCAGCAGTTGTCAGCAGTCCAGACCCCATCAGAGGAGAGGTAAACAAGTTAAACATGCTTATTGTCTCATATATTGCTTTGTGTGTGGCAGAGGTAATAAAGCCCAACTCCAAATGGATTTATCTAGCCATGGGTTGAATTTTTAAACTAAATTAAAATCAGTATTTGCACCATATAAGACACTGGAGACGCCATGTAGGAGCAAACCATCCAAGATGATTGTCCCATAGGCAGTAAAACAAAAGTACCATATGAAGCTTCTCCTGTCACTAAAATACTTACAGTCCTTGGTCTGTATTGAGCATGCATAAACTGTCTCCACAGTCCAGACCAATACTGAGCACAGACTTTGAGAAAGCTATCCAGCCTATACATTAGTTATTCTACAGTTTGTCAGCAAATGGTTTGTTTAAAATTCAGACCTTACTGTTGTGTTATTATTTCATTGACGTTTGAACCCCTGCTCCCTTATTTTTTTAAAAAAGGTAGTGAAAGCCTTTGTTGTTCTAACATCTGACTATGTTTCAAGTGATCCGGAAAAACTGATGAATGAACTACAGGACCACGTTAGGAAAGTTACTGCTCCGTACAAGTATCCTCGAAAGGTGAGTACGTATTATTATACATCACGATAAGAGAGTTGGCATTAACTACTATATGACTCACAAATATATGCCACTGAGGTTAAGAAAAAGGTTAATTTAAGTAAATGATCTTATTTTTATTGCAATTTCCTCCCTTTCCAATAGATGGAGTTTGTTCAACACTTGCCAAAAACTATTAGTGGGAAGATCAGAAGAAATGAACTGCGTCAGAAGGAGTGGAGAAAAGTTTAGAATTACTTGCTGCTTTTTTTTTTTTTTTTTTTTTTTTTTTAAATCTTTTACAAAGCAAGATATTGCTGATTTACACCGTAAAGTAAGAGATTATATTAGGACTACCTTAGTTTAGGTTTTCACAAATTCTTGTCTGAGTCACAGGCTTTGGCTTTCCCACATGCTATGCTAATATCCCGTAGCAAGAAAACAGGCAGACTGAAACAAATTAAATGGGAAATTAACAAACAAAAGCACCACAGTTGGTCCATGTTAAGTAAACTTAATAAATCATTGTAGGCATTTTCTCTTTATTGTTACCTAAWTTAAGTAAAACAGGAAAAGAGCACTTGTTTCCAGAATCACTTTTCAGAAGTGGAACTACTAAAAAAAATACATTTTTAAAAGTTACAGCTCAATACAAGTATGTTTAGAAAAATGAATATAAGTAAAATCTGTATCATTACAGTGATGTTTAAAGACTGAACTAATAAAGAATTTAAAATACATGATAAAGTAGAAATGTAAGATATTTAACTTCAATTTTAGCACTTGCAGCTTGATCAGTTCTCTCACTTCGTTAATGAGACAGTTTATGATACATGGATACTCCATATACTCGAGCAATTTCCTCTTTTACCTACTTGAACCAAGCATGTCATTTTGCCTCATTCTCAGAATAGATATCTAAGATCATTTGACTGTTCTGATTATAGTAAGCAGAAACAAGTAAATGAGTAAGATTTGAACAACAAAAAAAACAAACTCATCAATTTTCAAGTTCTCATAGAGGGTCTAAGACACAAATATTTCTTGTTGGAAGAATTTCCTAGAGTATTGGAAGAAGTTCCAAGAGAGGTCAAAGTATCTGCTTTCACAGTGAGACCATTAGAAGATTTCTCTTTTAGAAATGCATATTCCCACTTGAAGTATCCACAGCTTTTCTTACTACTTTCATGCTTACCAACAGGACAACAAAAAAATGCTTTGCCATGATTTGGACCAGTATTTGAGACGTACAATCTTTTAGCTCTTCGACCACAATTACACAGAGGGGGGGTTGGTTTTTCGTTTTTTGCAGCTCTTACAGATTGATTCAAATTGACTGTGGAGTTCAAAATGGCAGGAGACACTTTGGACAAGTTTGAACTTCTTAAAGGTAAGGAATGATTAAAAGACTCAGTCTTCTCTGTATATATAGCAAAAGACTGTTTTTTTGCAGGTGGATACATTTTTGGACTCGTTGGCTTTCTTTTAGGAGCCTCAGAAGGAGTGGAATAATTTCCAGTTAACGCTGAGTGAAATGAAGTGGCATTTACCTTTGAAGATGGTAATTTAAAAGCAGAAAAATCTGAAGTCTGCCTCTGGACCATTCCTACATTATAGATCGTAGTATCAGAACTTTTGTAAACAATAGACTTCTGAGGTTTCACAGGTACAACAGTTTTCCCCAAACTTTGAAGATTTGAATTCAAAGCTGATACTCCAGAAATTGTAGTTGAGTCATCTTTAAATTGAACATAATCCAAATTGTGTTCATACTGCGATTCTGGTATTAAAGCTACATCTTCCCAGTCAGTCAGCAGAGATAAACAATCAGAACTAGTACTAATATCCTCATCTGATACATTAACTGAGGAGATGGTAGTGGAGACGAGTACTAGTCCTGACCCATGTACTGGAGTGCTATATTTGGCAGGACTCATCAGATGCCCATTGTTGACCCCTTTCTGAATACCTGTACAGCGAGATAGCTGTGGCTGTCCAAGACGTAGAGGAAATCTGTCAGCAGATGCTGTTAGAGAGCTTTGGGCTTGATCATGTAAGTCAGTCCTTGAGCTGCTGCTAGACACAACATGGATGTCTGCAGAGAAATTGACTGTACTTTTCTCCTGTTGTTCTTCCGTTTGTACCTTAGAATTTATCATAACTCTAGTAGTACTGTTGTGGTTTTCCTCAGATGGAGAGCTTATGTTACGAGTTGTTTCTCTAGATGTTGCAGGTCTGCTATTACTTCCCAGGGGGGTCTTGTCAGTGAAGTTTATACTTGGTGTTCTGGAAAACAGGTTCTCCTTTGGATGTGCCTAGGGAGTCCACAAACAAATGGAGATTTAGGGAAATGAATACCCAGAAGTAGAAATCAATGTTCCAAATTAATAAGCCTGTTAGCTTATTGGTGTTCTGTTCAATTCATAGTTAGGATGCTGGATTGTTTATCTGAATAGCTCACTTTTCATTGGAAAGATGCGAAAAGGTTACTAACCTTATCCAAAGATTTAGTAACCTTCAGCACACACCCATCACAAATCATCCTCCAAGCAAGACGGGCAGTATTCCGAGAATCATCCAACCCTTCAAAGAATGGTTGTATTAATAGTCTTCCTTTTAAACTACTACTGGGGATAGTTATTATTAGGAGGAAAAGTGCATTCAGGTAAGACAAATAAATAAAAGGGATTCACAGAACTCTGACACATGATTTTCTACAGAACAGTTCAGAAAAGGACAGTGGCAGTACAATTCCCTTTGCTGAACATCTAATGGTCATCTAACCAGAGTTTAATGTTGTTCATGATTGTAAGTGATAAAACACAGATTTTAATATCAGATTTATATTGTGATAATATTCTGACATTAATAAGTTGTCCAGAGCTATCCAGTATGATCAAGTTTCCTCGATTCTTCCTTGATTTCCTTATTCTTCCCCCACTGTTTATTTTGCACCCTAGTAATTTAAAGTTTGACTGTGTTTTGCAACATACATTTAAAGTACTAGGCCAGATTTCAGGAAAAAAAAAAAGCATAAACTTAGAGATGATAAACTCTAATCTTTGAAGCATCTAGCCTTTCTTATTTTGATGTTTTTGTTGAACAGAGCATTATGTAACTTGAAACAGTTACGGTAGTTATTTAGCTTTATAAGATATGTGTATTAAAATAAGCATAATATTATACTTGCCAGAATGCTCCCGTCCTGCAAAAGTTATTCCCAAATCCTGCAAAGCACCTTTTAACCCTTTAGGCTTCCTATTATAGAATAGCTAAGAAAAAAATGCAGGTGATTAATACAAAGCATTTCAAAGTCTCTTCACAGTGAAGTAAAAAAGATTTCAAAAGTCTCTTCACAGTGAAGTAAAAAAGATTTCAGAGATACATCTCACAAGGTCATTGCGCAAGTCAGGTGTCTTTGTTTTACAGTTGGGGTAAGTTAAGCATAAGAGTAGTAACTTGCCCTGTAACAAATCAGAATAGAACAAACCAAGAATCCCCTTCTCTCAGTCTTAAACTAATCCATTCTATTTTAGCCCTGTAACAATTCAGTTGAACTTTATGGCTTACACAAAAACTGAACTGAATAGCCTTGAAGAATACATCTATAAATAATACCTCGGTAATATTTTATTATATTACAGCAAGTGCTATAGACTGCAAGAGTATAGGTATTAATACATTTGGCACAGATGCCTTTTAAATGAGAAGCAACATATTGCTACTCAGTCCAGGGATCTCACTGGATCACAAGGAGGGGAATATTCACACTGTTTATTTTTAGGGACCTAATTCTGCTGCCTACATTAGAAGCCTAAGTGCTGGCATTGGTGAACAGGTAAACTCCTGGATCTTTTTGAAGTTTCCCCTAACTACACAGGGGAAACACAGGTGCTGTTAGCCCCTACATTAGCCTACATTAGCACTCTAAAGATCCAAATACCTCTCAAAACACGCATGTTGCAATGTTAAATGAGGACTACATAATACACATTCATTTTTCAATATACCTTCACATTAATGTAAAAATATATATTCATTTTTTCAGTATTACTCATGCTATTCAGAATACACTTACTAGTCAAAGCCCAGTTCACATGCTGGAGCCACTCTCTAAAAAGATAAGGATTACTATCTTCTACACAGCAAGATAGGGCAGTAATGAGAGCATGAAAAAAGGGAAGTTAAAGCAGCAAGTAGAGCAAAAAATTTCAGAAAAGGAAAAGCAGCTGGAAAAAAATTCTCCTAGGATTATCACTTATTGCAGTGTCATTTAGCAACCATCATCAGTTACCAAGTTGTTTTCCTAGAATTAAGATTTGTATTAAAATTTACATAGTTCTAGGGCAGGGACTTTGACACTGAGTAATAGAAACATATGTGGAAAGCAAACAAGTGGCTAACTAGTCAATAGACTCATTTTATATATATATATACACAGCATTAGTTTCTAACTTGGTACAATTAGCCTTGAGGTGACAATATGGGTAGAAGTGATCCACAGTACTGATTTTCTCACTCTGTATGTTGCTTTGAGATCAATCCAGGAATTTAAAATGTCAGGTTTTCGCAGCTGCTTCCTTTTACATTCATAGTGCAAACACACACCGAGGTCCCAGTCTGCACAAAAGAACACACACAAATAAACTTTTCATTTTTAGTCCTGATGATTACCAAACAAGTATTTATTATATCTGAAGAAAGTAGAGGTTACTGAAAGCACTAGACAGTTCTGCAAGAASTAATGTGACCATTTACAAAATAGTGCATGCAGAATATGAGACATTTGTTTAATTGGGCAGGTAATCAGTAACATTACATCCATCAGTAAAGAACTGGCCTAAACTTGGCTTAAAATCTACATAAAGGGACAGAACATGAACATACTAGTAGCATCCTGTACTGCTGGACAGGAAATACCAGGTAACAATATGAACTCTTTCCAGGTGAAAAGTACTAGGGCTGTTTCAATCAAGCATCAGGACAAGTGAGTGACCTTGTAATGGGTTAAGATCTTAAAGATATCATTAAATCATTTAAGCCCATAAGAATGTTGACAAAATACACTATATGTAAAGCAGAAAAATGAGGTAAGTATTGTAGACCATAGAGACAAAGATGTAGTGAACATATCAGAATTTAATATTTTTTCAAATTTTCAGTCTTATCCTAACATGATATATCTTTAATACCTAGTAACARAATTTTGGACAGACAGGTGTAAGAGAAATTGGAGAGCATCTCACTAGCACCACCAAACGTTCTTTTTTTGTGTCTGTGCATTGCTCCACAGTAAAAGTAAAGGAAAATTGTATTTACCTGTCCAAGTAACAAAGGTACACAGTTTTGCTTCTGACGTAGAATGATTTGGAATATCTGAATTGAATAGAATTTTCTTCTCCTTTTGTATCTTTTGAATCCATTTCAAAAACTGTGATAAGCAAATATTTAGAGGGATCCCTTCATCAACTTGATTCTTTATAAAACAGAACAAGAAGTGTATATAAAGATGTTAGTAAGCACTGAAATTAGTCTGAGGCTTACCTCTCAAAGAATGATACGTTTACTGTACAGTCTCTAATAATGGATTTCCTGTACATAATCTAGGAAATACTTCCTCTAACCTAAGATCCTAAAAGACTCGAGTGAAATTAAAGGCCTCTTTAGAATGCTACTGTAGGTCAGTTATACCTGTGTTATGCCAGTCAGTTCTGTACAAAATTCGGAGAGAATAGGGTGTTCCTGAGGCTGGACATAGGTGTGAAATTCCGATTCAATCTCTCCTGTCGCCGTGTTTAGCAGAACTGCTGGAAATTCAACTGCGACAAAAAAAAGAGAAACAAACAAACAAAGGAAAACCAGCCCCGCAGCCGGCGAGCTGCCAGAAGAGTTAACGCAGGTCGCAGAGCCGGCGAGTTTACGTTAATCAGGGGCAGAGACGTCACGAACTGAGGCACCGCGAGGAAGCCCCGGCCCCAGGGCGCCTCCTGGGGCTCCCGCCGCGCCCCCCGCGCGGCACTCACTGGTCTCGGGCCGGCGGCGCCCCGCGTCCCGCCAGCACGTCGCCTCCAGGTCGACGACGGTCACGTAGCCGAAGCGCTGCCCCGCCGCCGGGCCGGGCGCCGCCCGCGGCCCCGCGCTGCTCCGCGCCAGCCCCAGCTGCCTGCGGAGGGCGGCAGCGGCGTCGGGCCAGGCCGGAGCCCGCCGAGGCTCCCGCCAGCCCGGCCCCCCAGCGCCCGGTCCCCGTCCCAGCCCCTCGGGGAGCCCCAGCGGGGAGATTCCCTTCCCGCGGCGCAGCCCGCACCTGGCCAAGCGCTTGGTGGCCATGGCGGCCTCCCTCAGCGGCGGCGGCGGCCCGGGCGCGCGGCGGCCATTTCAAACCTGCCGCCGCCGGCTGCGGCCCCGCACCCAATCCGCGCCCTCGGCGGATCGGCTGCTCCGGCCTGCGCGCGCGGCGCGGGGGGGGAGGGCTGGCGCGCGCTCGCTGCCAAGCGGAAGGAGGCCGCGCGCGCGCGCGCGCCGCCGTCAGGCGCGAGTAGTCGCGGGCCGAGGCGGCGCGCGGCCCGAGCAGTGCGGCGGCGGGGACCGGGACCGGACCGGACCGGACCGGGACCGAGGGCAGCGTCACGGGACCAAGGGAGCAGCAGAGCCCCGAGCCGGCTGGGAGCGTCGCCCGACGCCCAGGCTTGGTGCGGCCGAGCCCGGCGGCCTCAGAGCGGGCCCTGGGGCCGGGGCGGCGGGCGCGCCATGGCGAAGGGCGGCTGCGTGAACGGCCGCAAGAGGCCCCGCGGCGGCGGCGGGGACGTGGAGGAGCCGCAGGGCGCCCGGAAGAGGAGGAGGCTGGAGGGCGGCGGCGGCGGCCCCAGTGGGCCCAGGCCAAAGGTGAAAGCGGCGTCAGAAGCTTATTCGGCTTCGTGCCTGCCGCGGGACCCGCTGGGCTCCCGGGCGTGCGTTACGCCTCCCTGGCGCTCCCTGCGTGGGCTTACTGCACTGCTCAGTGCGGCGCTGGAGACAGCAAAAGCACGTTTTCCTTCCGTTTAACTAGAAATCAAAGTTAGATAATAGTGCTGTTTCTACTGAAAAAAAAAATGTGGGAAATGAACTCATTTGAAGTATTGGTCGTTTATATTTAAGGAATTCGGTTAAAAAATAAGCTCTCCAACACGAGTTGTCCTATAGAAAATAGATCTTGAAAGCAGAGTTGTGTTTGGTTACTTCACACTTGATACAAGTCAGCACAGGAAGGTCTATCTGAACGTAAGGAAAACCTTTGCTGTGAAGGTGATGGAGCACTGGCACCGGTTGCCCAGAGAGATTGTGGAGTCTCCGTCTTGGAGATACTCAGAAGCTGCCTGGGCAGGGGCCTGGGCAACGTACTCCCTGCTTGAGTAGGGGAGGTGGACTGGGTGAGCTCCAGAGGGCCTGCCCAACCCCAGCYGTTCTGTGATTGCATGAACCTCAGAATTTGAAGCTCACAATAACACGTTAGTCACCCAGATTAAAATTAATTCAGTGCCCAGTATGGGAGAAGAGTAAGCACATATAAGCTGTGAAATGTGTCTGATTTGTACCAGACTAGAAACTGAAATTCSTGTGGTTGCCAGATAGCCTTTGCTTGGTGAAAAAAATTCTGCAGGTTATTTTGCAAATCTCTGATCAGGCAGCATTGAAAACAACGGTGGTATTAGTTATTGGCCTTAGTATGGAAGATGAAGGACTAATTATTAACAGGTGATTCTTAACCACTTGAACCTGAAAGATTGTCAACTCTGTTTAGCTTTCCTACTCAATGACAAACAGCTTCAAGATTAAACCAGCTCAGTCCCACTGGGGCAGGCTCTGTCAGACTTAATGAGCACAGAGCTTATTAGCATGGTGGGGGAAAAACATCTAATGGTGGTTCTTTATTCTGTGGGATTTGATACTCTTTTTTTTTTTTTTTTTTTTTTTTT
>NW_028185039.1:4561655-4593237 GCF_003343005.1 Rhea americana | reverse complement strand
CTCTTCCTGCACAGTATGATGTCTTTCCATCGTGTAACAAAGATTATCTTTAATGTTTTTGTGGGCGCTCCACTGGATCAGGCCAAATGACAAGTGGACGTCTCTGCAGTCGTTTGTTTACTTCTAGCTTTTAGGAAAATTCATGAGTTGAGAAATGCGGCTCTAAGAAAGGTTGTGTTGACTTGGGTGGTATAGTCTGCTTTCCCTCTCTTCTATCTGATGCTCTCTTCCTACAGTTTCCTTAGATTTTACTGAAACATTTTTTTTTTCCTGCAGGAGTCAGCAAATGTTATCTGCCAAAAAGAGATCACATAATATAAATGAAGTAAACAAGCTYCATATAACCTTTGTATAAATGCCCGAAGCTCTACAGCAGCAAGTGGGTGAATAGGTTGAGAGAGCAGAACACCGTGTTTACAAACTAAGTAACCTTAGGTCTCCCTGGAACATAATTCTACATATGTTAATCCTTATTAAATACATCTTTGAGATTAGGGCATCTGGGTTATAAATTTAATACTAAAGTATTATCTGAAAGGAAACTTGTTGRTAGCGATAGGAAAAGTTATTTTAAATGTAGTTTATTGTACATAAATAGTAAATGGTTCTGTTTTATCATGTAATTCCCTTCATTTTCCATGAACATGTATGATTACAGAAAACCTTTCTTTATTAGCATTTCCCTTTTACAGGAAAAGTCATCACGCTTGTCTGCAGCATTATTTGGTGAGGACTGTGAAATCAGCCATGACCAGGTGTATGAGTTGTTAAAGTATGCAGCTTTGGGAAAATGCCACAATGCAGCACAACCCAGGTATAACACATTTGGGAGGCTGTTGTGTCTTCGGTCCTGCAGGCTGTGATAACTTATGTAAAGGCATACGGTCATGCTGGTTCGGAATCCTTTCAGCTCGTTGCCATAATGACTGCTTGTACTATAAAGATACAGTTGTTGCTAGACCTGGCCAGAAACCAGGATTCCTTTGCTGACAAAAATGCATCCATTTCATCCAGTTTTCAAAAACTAAAAACGATGTTTTGTGGAACGATTTTCCTGCTATGAATAATAAAATATCACATCAAAAATATTAACAACRTGTTTTGTGTCAAAAGTAATTGAAACCCCTTATAGAGTGTTTTGGGAGAAACATTTTTAATCACTTTGCCCTTTTTTAACCTGAACTTTTCAGCAGTGGAAGGGAAAAGCTGAGGAGGGTATATAGAGGGTATATAACCTTGGATGGGGAAAGTGTGATTAAATGTAGCAAAACTTGAAATAAAACTTGAGGCAAAATTGTTATCACTTTAAATTAATATTGATTGGAAAATGATTTTGTGAAACATTCAATTCTGATAAAGTCATTTTACTCATCAATTTCGTTGACTAGAGTGCATCACTACAGCTGAACTTATTTATGTGTATTCATGTTCTGATGCATAAAGATGAGGCAGGTTTTGATTTCAAATGCTGCCGATGCAGAATTCAGCTACAGTTCATTCTCTGTCTCCGGTATTCTGTTGCTTCCTGGAATATGTGGCTGGTTGAGATAAGCTATAAAAGCTCCTTCTCATTGAAGTCATTTGGCACTCTGCCATTGACTGACATGAAAGCTGGACTGGCTCCAAGTTTATTTTTAAGARTATTTGATAATTGTTTTCCTTATTTTTATTTTTATTTTATTTTTTTATTGCAGCTGGTGCCGTATTTATCACCAACGCTACCTGGCTGGGGTTGTGGTTATTGTTCTGCATGAAATGAGCCAACTCCATTTCTACAAATTCTATTTACAGTTTAAACACCTCAGAAAAGTGTTCCGGCATGTAAGTCCCCAAACTGTATTGCTGCCTACTATGCTTCTTCCAGTCATGAAGCCACATCCCAGGGTTTAATCACTGCAGGGAAATTATTACCTTGCCAACTGGAAGTGGCTATCTTTGAATCACAAAGCAGGAGAATGAGAGCATCCACTGCTGGTAGCTTTGATATTCAGGGATTTTCAAGACTGATGTCTTTGAAGCCTTAGCAGATGAAATGTTTATACATTGWTGTTTCAGCACTCTGCTTTCTGCATCTTTAAGATGCCAAGGAGATTAAAGATACCTCAGTTGATTTGGAATTTACTCTGAGTGTGAGTGAGCAGAATTTCAATAGTTAAGCTATTCCCACCAGTTGAAAATCTCGCCTTTACTATTTGCATTTAATGTCAAGTTTCTCCCCAAAATAATATAATTATTTTAATTTTCTGATTTACAGCCAACATTTCTGCAGGAAGACAGATGTATTTTGATTGAGATTTCTAAGAATTCTCTCTCAACTGCAGCAGATGCAAATCACAAATTAACTGGAAAGTTTGGAACTTGCTTTAGTTTCTGTCAGTGCAAGTCTGAGATTAACCTTCTTGATCGTATCAGGCAAGGCAGAGATATCCTTTAGTACAAAGACCTGTGGTGTATACCATTGAAAAAAGTTTTTTTTGTTGTTGTTGAGAGAATCTAAAACACACTCTTACTATTATAATTTCATTCTTGTCCTCCAAATTTGGATGGTTTTAGGGATAAAGAGACATCTTATTTATTTGTAACACTCTGCTTGATTTTTTTTTTTTGGTTACAATTCAGAGTCTCTAGTGTGTCTTCTTTTTCAGAGATTCACATTACCACCTTCTTCAGCCAACTTCCTAGCCAGCCTGTATGGAGAAGAAGCAAACGTGAATCCTCAGAGCACTGCACAAGGTATCTTCCTTGGTTTTGCATCATCTCTTTCAACCACAGCGATTCACTTTGAATAGTAGCGTAATGGCTATGCATAGTGTGCAATCCCAAAAAGCTGCTATGGTAAACTTGTTTACAAAGGAGAACACATAGTGGCTTAAACCATAAGGCCAGTTACCCTGACTAGTTCATTTGCTCTATGTTGGGCTTATTATCACAAGTAAATGCAAAAAATAGAGAGTTTTTAACAGGTTCAATCCAAAATTCTAATGCTTCCTTACCCATTTTATGATCATTTTATTCTAAGATGAGTATAGTAAAAGATACAGAGATTTAAGATTCAAGATGGGTAGTTACACATTTGTTATTAATATTCTTTGTTATACTGAGCAGCAAATCAAGGTAAAGAATAGGTGTGTTGACAACTGATTTCCTATTTTTATACTCTTTATAGAGGTGATTGTAATCCTACAGGCTTGTACAAAACCTGCAAGAGACTGCAATGAGAACTTCACTGAAATCTTTAGAAGTGTAACACAAAGAACATTGAATTCAAGTCCTAAATGGGAGAATGAACAGCTGTTACTTTCAATGTGTTGAAAAGTCCTGTAGCATCTGGACTGTAAATCTACTGCACAGTCACAGATCTGAGATGTCAGGTATATTTTCATTTAAGTGTAAACTGCGGAGAATCCCTGCAGGGTAGTCTAACTTCATACACCTGTGGATTCTGGGGTCAATTCAGTGTTTGTTTCTTTGTAAGCCAMATGTAAGAACACATTTGCTCCTAATATTTATGGGAAAGAATTTCACAGAGAAGGTATTAAAAAAAAAAAAAAAGTGAATTTCTCTAACARCTCACARAATAAGAGACTGTTATGCTGTGATGCTTCTGAGGAAAGTATGTTCTCTCTGTTACTGAAGGGAACATGGCACAGAGCCTTGTAATGTGACTTGCTCTTGATCAGCTAATAGTGTCAGTAGCTGGACTGAGAATAAGATTTAGGTATTCTGAGTTTTATAATTCATTGCTTCAGGTAATGCTTTACTTGAAAAGGTGCAGCCTCTTAGCGTACATACTAAAGGAGAAAACTAACTGCAAGTAGGGATTGCTACCTGAGCTTGACAAATGGTTCTGATTTCTAATTGTATATTACAGGTTTGACTTCCACTGGCAGCCATTATATTCCTAACAGCTCAGATTTGCAGTGGGATCCTGTTATCCAGAAATACGGAGAAGAAAAGCGAGGCCTGACTAGCTATACTTTAACTTCAGAAGAGCTGAAAAAAAATGATTATCCCATGAAAGGTCAGTTTTTGAGAGGTTTTTTAGATTTTTGACAGTTAGTGGCATGTTTGATCATGTAAGATAGGCCTATTGATCCCTTAAATCATCTCCACTGCCTGCCTTAATAGATGATGAGTTATATATGAGAGGGGTCTTAATCACAGGTATCTTTTCATTCTAGGCTCCCCTGGGTGTGAGAACTATGTGTACACAGAGTGTGATGAGCAGAGGACAGACAGCAGTCCCCTCTTTGGTCTCGACTGTGAAATGGTAAAAATAAACGTGTGGCCTTACAGAACATGGTCAAGCAATTGGTCTCCTATTAGCTATTCCGCAGAGAGCCAACACTCACGTATTTGCTAAACCACTTCTCACACATTAATGACCACTGCTAGTCCCTTCGTTGGGGCATCAGTGCTAAGGCAGCCACATGGGAAGGACTCAGAAAACAGTTCTGAAGACAAGAAGGAAATGTTACCTTTATCCTGTGCACTGCAGCAGAGCGCTTGGTTCTGCCTTGACTCAGAACAGCAGCTGGATCCACAAGGCCTKTCCCTCTTGCTGCAATAACCTCCTGAGACTGTTCTGGAATTCTTCCTCCCCAAGTTTGGAAGGGGAAGGATTTCTTCCTACYGTACATACCTTTCCTTTCCCCATCACAGTTCTTCTTGCAGCTTACTGTGGTAAGAACCCTCCCTTAGCATAGTCTCGACCTTGCAGAAATGCCAACTTGACATCACCTTTGGGTGACTAAAGATACAGCCCAGGCTCCACTTTTAAATTATACAACTTCTCCAGAAAAGATGCTCTCGGTGTAAGTTGCATAGTGCAGAGTGCAAACTGATTCTGTGGAACTGACGCTTCTTCGTAACGGCTTTCTCTGTCTTGCACTTGCCTGTTTGTTTGCTATACTTATGGTGGGCCTMTAAACAGCTAGCTGTTTATTAACTGCTAGCTGCAAGTGGCAGGTCTCCAAGTAACTCCTAGGTAGTGGTGCTGGCTGCAGCCAAAGCAGATGTTAGCTAAGGTTTTTTGGTGGCAGGCATCATGCTGATTCACCATCTGCCTCTGCTTCTTTCTGACAGTGCCTGACRGCAAAAGGAAACGAAGTCACTCGTGTCTCCTTAGTAGATGCACAGGGTCAGTGCCTCTTGAATGAACTAGTCAAACCTGAAAACAGGATAGTGAACTACCGCACCAGGTGAGCTGCATGCACATTTTTTTACCTCTTCATCTTTAAAATCTGCAATCCCTTCAAATTAAGCCTGTTAATCGAGACCTTTCAGAGGGCTTTGGCTTGTATACTTTTGTAATTGTCTGCTGCATTCCATCAGTGTTAAGAATACAGTTCTTACTATGTGGAAAGAATAACTAATAACCACTTTTCTGCTACATAGTGCCCCTGTGTCTAGGCAGAAGCTTTTTCATTCTGCAGTGTTCCAGGAAAAGCTGTGTTATGGGTTAATGATAACACAGCACAGATTACCCTTTCACTACTGGCCTTAAAATAGGTTATAGGGTAAGTAAGAATATGGGATTGCAGCCTGGGTCTTCCTGCTCCATAGCTAAGTTTGCACATCTGTAAAAATTGAATAGAGCAGCTCATCAGCTTGCCCATAGCTCTAGGGTTGAGCTCAAGTTTCATAACAAAAGGAGGCAAAACTCAAGCCATGTCTTCTCCAAAGTTTGGCCCAATGTTAGGCTGGAGGTAAAGTGCCAATACCTTCAGGTTACTTGAAAGCACCTACTTCCACATCAGCCTTGCAGTGTTTCCTTACCTGTGCTGTCTGATGCTAAGAAAGAGCTGCATCATTTAAGAATAAATTATCCTTGAGAACAACCTTTCGAAAGAGCTGTGGTAGCACTTACAACAGTTTAATATCTTTGCAGTATGTTGGAATASTTTTATATAGGAAGCAGTAAATAGCATTCTGTTACTAGTCTGTTACACAGAGTTTGTATTTTACATGCCCTACTTGTAATTTCCTCCAGTAAGTGCTGTTGCTAATGCRTTACTTTTGCCTGTCGAACTTTTGTTTTGAAGATTCTCAGGAATCACAAGGAAGATTCTTCTTCCAGTGAAAACAAAACTGGCAGACATTCAAACTAGACTAAAAAAATTGCTTCCCCGTGATGCAGTATTGGTGGGTCATTCTTTAAACGCTGATCTTCAAGCCTTGCAAGTGAGTGTACTTTAAGAGTGTTTTTCCYAAACCAGTGATACTCATTTCAGACCTAAAACTCCCAAACAGTTCCTGATTTTATTAGTAAACACTTGTTAATAACAAAAGATTACTTTCTGTTATGAAAAGCCTTATGTCTGTAAATATTTAAAAGAGAAGGCCTCCCTGTACCTCTGTAAAACTTGCAAGGTGTTCAGAACGCAAAGGGAAGGAAGAAGTCTGTCCAGAAACAGATGTAGTTGCAACAGCAGATTTACCTGTCTGCTTCAGCCAAGTGCTTTTAATAGCTCTGTCATGGGAAGAAGTTAAGTCCCTTCTACATTTAATTTATCAAACTTAATATGCTTAAGTTATAATTATTCTTTTAACCCAGTCTGGATCTTTCTGACAGAACATTAAGAAGATGATTTTGACCTGTTTCATTATTCCTATCTGCTACATTTTTGGGTGCCAGTCATCTGTCAGTAAGAAACTGGCAGTTGAAGTGAAAAGGCAGAAGTACAGATAGCCAAAGAACTACTACCCAGTTCCATGAGACTGCTGCTATATTAAATGCATGCTGTTTCTCTTCTCCAGATGATCCACCCCAGTGTTATTGATACTTCATTGCTTTTTGCCAGAAATGAAGGGCGAAGATTTAAGCTAAAATTTCTAGCCAAAGCTGTTTTAGGGTAAGTTTATTACTGCATTATTATCTGAAGTATTAGAAACTGCCATTGCAAGTCAAAGGGTCCTGTTCTTCCACCAGCAGCATCAGAAGTTTTCTTTTCTTCAGTAAAACTCAAAAGAAAGGAGAAGGCTATGCAAACAGACATGATAAAAAAAAGACTTTACTGCCTCCTTGAAAGATCAGGCAGTGTAATAAAATGGCTGGTCTTTGGGCAAATGGATGCTGTGACTGACCAGATTTGAGTTCTTGTTTTGTACTTGAACCACATAACTAGCTTTTTTTGTAAGTCTGCAGCACTGTCAGTGTGTTGAATTGTAAAGCCACAAAGGCTTTACAGGATTTATTGCAGTTATCAAGAAAGAAAAACTAAGATATGAAAGTATGATAATACTAACTTAATTGCACTCCTCAGTGTACTAACTACTATTGGATAGTTAATATGTGTCAGTGATACAGTGCTCTCCATTCGTAAGGTGAACGTTAATACTCTACAGCTCCACATTTTGCTAAGTTGAAGGTTTGATAAATTGTGAATTGGGTCATTGGTTAAGGAAAAGTAAAATTAAAAATAATTGTGCATCAGAGTACTGTGTATTACCACTGCTTCTGTCAAACCATGTAAACAGTGTTGTGCTCAACACTGCAAAAACATTTCTTGCAGTAACTTTTGGGATCATATCACAAGAATGCTTCTGCACGGAATTGAAATCATTCTTGAAGGAGGGAAAGCTATTTTGCCCCAAAAAGGCACAATTTAGAAAAAAACAAGATGTTCATCAGATTGGGAAAACATAACCTGCTTGTACATCTAAATTTGATGCCCTAGGAAAGAGATCCAATGTGAACAGAAGCTTGGACACGATCCTGCAGAAGATGCTAGAGCTGCACTGGAATTGGCACAATTCTTTATTGAGCAGGGACCAGCAAAGGTATCTATATCTAATTAAGAATTCTATCTATTTTGTAAAAGGCCTTAATGGCAGAGCGTGCAAGTTGTTGCACTTATGGGGGAAAAAAAAATCTGCCCAGCCTCATTTTGATTTAAAAGAAAATGGAATTGTGATAAACCCTCAATTTTGGCRGCTTGTTACTTTTAAGCATATATCCAGTAATCTCAATAATCTGGAGCATTACCAGTGTTTCAGTACTCAAACACTGACACGAATCAGGGTTGCTGCTGATCTCAAAGAAGGACATTGAAGCAAAGACTGATTTGGGCACTTCCAGTCCTCAGAACTGCCTGCCATTTTGCCAGATCAAAGAAGTGGGAACCGTATATGTTTTGTCAGGGAGTCAGCTGTTTTTATTGATTGTCGTTCTTGTGTTGCTGGTTTCTGAGAGGCCTTTCTGGAGGTAATTGCTGTTTATGCTGGGAGTGCTGCATGCTTGAAAAAAGGACATCGGGAAAGGATAAGGCRAGAAGTGCATGACTCTCTTTCTTTAATATGATATGCCTAGGTGACCCATAGAGATAGCACATGCTTTTTGGATAGCAACAGTTAGCTGTAATGAAAGACAACTACTGATCTTCTCTCTTTCCCCAAGGTAGCAGAGCTAAACTTGGAGATGCTTCTGACAACCGAAAGACTGACTGAAGTATCACAAAATAAATCTGCATTACAGCTGCAACAAAATACAATCCAGAAGCAATTGAATGATCCTCCACGTTTATCCAAACCATGGTAATAAGACTCCCAAATACGCATGTTTTTCCTTTGAATCCTCAGTAAAATCAGTAAGTTATGTTTGCAGAAGCAATTGTATCTTCAGAGAAATACTGGTAACTGTATAATAGCTCTTAAAAAATTTTCAGAAATTGTATCCTAGAGTTCATAGTATTCTACGCTTCTTTTGCTGTTGAGGCCAAGAATATTCTTTAAATTTTTCTCTAATGAACTGTACCATTTTTCACTGACAGGCACTTCTTGAAAGCTGTTAACTTATGTAGTGTGATTCATAGCTTTCTTTTGTCTGCTAGTTTTTTAGACTGCTTGCAGATGACTGGCCAAAAACCCCTCCTTTTGGGCAGACAGGAACTAGACTCTTCTGGCTTGTGTCAGAGTAACCTGAGCACTTCAAACAAACAGGTGAATGGACTTAGAGTGGGTTGGTCTAAGCAAGTATCAAAGTAGTTCAAAGTTGTGCTTATTCAGGGAGGGCAATGATTTCTATTTTAAAAAACTGATTGACAGTAATCTTAGCAATAGTTGTAATATTACGCTAGCTAAATCTGTTTTAACATTTTAGAAATAGGCTTTGATCCTGGACCATCCTGTCATGACTCACTAAGTAAGATTTTCAAAGTGATTCCTGCCTGGGGGGCTTCCTTGCACAGTAATGCAAAATAAAGTTGTGAATTAAGTTTGGGAGCTTTGTTTCTGATTCTTTGCTGTACCACTGCCTTGTACCCCTTTGAGCCTTGCATAYGCTGTTCCGTACAGATTCTCCAGAGAGCCCTAAAGGATGTTCCCCTGTCCACTTTCAGTATCATTCAATTCAATTTGGATCCAGAGTATGTTGCACCTCACCTTCTTGCTGGAATTTGTGAAAAGGTAAATTTTTTTTAAAGTGAGAATATTTTTCATTGCTGAGTTTGGAGAAAGACTATATATTTATTTGACGGCACAGGCAGTTAGTTCCTTTGCTTTGTGAAGTTCCTACTCTGATTTGTGTTCCTGCAGGTGAGAAACAAGCTGACTGACATGCTGACAATTTACGCAGGTCCTTTTGATGAAAGCTTTTGCCTGAAGTCAGTGAAGAAAGAATTTGCGAGGTGCGGACCAATCCGATCTCTTACAGTAGTGACCGAAACATACCAGGTAAGAACCAGTCAAAGCATTCAGTTTGCTGAGAGGCAGGGAATTCTCAAGTAATGTCTTGGAAAGATGTGAAGTCAAAAGACTTAAATACCACTTTGATTTTTTTTTTGGCAACAGACCTGTGAGGATTGAGTATAAAAAAGCTGTTCTGTACAATGACAAGAATAACAACTCATAGAGCATAACTGTTGCTGTTCAAGCTAGTTTCATAGAGTGACCATGAGCTGTTGAAAAAGCACCACCATTTTAGGGGAGAGGGCTTTAAACTGAGCACTGGAGACTCTAAGATAGTTTCTGGCCTTTCTAGGGGAGAACTGATATGCTAAGGTCTTTAATGGCAAAAGTGGTGTTATTAATTGCTGAGCTAATTGAAACTTGTTTGTAATAGCGTGCTCTCTCTCTCTCTCTTTTTATGTATGTATATAAAATGGCATGTTACATATAGAATATAGAAAGGTTTGAGAATATATATATATATATAAAAAAAATAAATAAATAAATAAAAACTTATTGAGCTGTATCTTTAGAAAGGGGAGGACTAACGTATTTGAAAAGCCTGAACTGTCTTATCTATCATCCTGTTTCAAGCCCTATGTCTGTATCCAGTACGAAGTGCTGGAGGCTGCCCAACTTGCTGTGGAAAGTCTGAATGGAGCTGAAGTAGCAGGATCCTGCATTAAGGTAAACAAAGCAAATAGCAAAAGCCTAAGTTATGCTAAGCACAGGAACAGCATATGGTGCTGGCTGGCTGTGCTGTTACCATCTCCCTAGGCCACTAGCACACAGGGCATGTTTATAGCCTTTTTTTTTCCTGCCTGCCAGCAGGAGTTCTGACCTGGCATTTGAATCTTTAAAAGAAAGACCTGAGTAACTGGGTGTTAAAATGCCGATACATATCAGGGGCTAATGGTTACAGAGTAGTTCTGCATTCAAACACAATCTCCTTATTTTTTATAAATAATCTAAGATAGCCTTCATTAATCACATTTTTAAAAGAGAAGGAAAATAATAGCTAACCAGTCTTTGGTAAGGAGAAAAAGTAATACAAAATATAAGTTCAAAACACAMTGCTGCTTAGACTGACATGYTAACATTTATTCCTGTTGATCTACTCCAGGTTCAGAGACCTGTCACTGGAACGATGCTGGACTGTGATGTTCTCATAACGGAGCTAGAATTAGATATAGAAAATGAAGCTGTGATTTATGTGGCAGGTCTAAAGAAGTCATTCACAGAGACAGACTTGCAAGAAGAATTCAGCCAGTTGAAAGACCTAGAAGCTTTGTTCCTGCCAAGGGATCTCCAGAGTGGAAAGCACAGGAACTGCTGTTTTCTCAGTGAGTAGCTTTGCCTGCAGCCCATTTATTTCCTTCAGGCTTGTTCAGCAGCCTTTGGGGACCTGTACAGAAACAGCAAGAGAAACTGGAATTCGGTATGCACAAAGTGGTAGTTTCTGAAGTACTCCAGTGAAAGCACAGTGTTGTTTTGCTTTAAGGAGCAGTTTACAGATTAAATTTAAAAAATCACTTAAAAAAAAATCTTCATTTAGAAAAGTTCCAAAATTGGCTGTAGTCCAGAGTGAGAGGTGACTACTATGCAGCTACTCACTGACAAGTGGTCACCTCTTAAAAAGAGGAGGGATGAACAACTGCATGGATGCGGTTGCATTTAACCAGCTGTGTCTATGGTTCTGATGCTTACCTGTAGCAAGCTGAGAATCTCCCTATTGCAGTGATTTCAATTTCCCCTCTCCGTCCTGTTCCATATCTTTAGTTCTGCCCTACAGGTGCTAAGGAGCAGGACAGCAACATCACTGGCAAAGCCTTTTCCTCCTCTTTGTTTTGCAGAATTCCAAAAATCCGAAAGTGCTGTGGATGCCCTTGAGGTTATAAATGGATGGGCAGTGAAAGGCAGCAGGCTAAGAAGCAGGAAGGCTCTTGCTCCAGGTCACCTCTGGAGATGGATTTGGCAAATGGATCACAGCAATGGGAAGCAAAGAGGAGACATCTTATGTGAGGAAAAGGAGCAGCAATCTGACTCTGTGAGTTTAAAGCTGAGCTCATCTTTACTGTAGTTAGTGAGAAGGTCAATGACGTTGACCTGGGTACTACTGTGGGAACCAGAAGTCATAACTTTGAGCAGACTTAGGTACAGAGCTGCCTGTAGCAGGGTGATCTCTTTGTGCTGGAGCAAAGAGGCTGCAAAGCAGTTTGGAGACGTGATATCAAGTAAGATGATTTGTGGGGAGCTGTATAACCCAGAAAGCCAGCATAGCTACTTTGGGGTAGCAAGTGGTGCTACACAAGAACAGAAGTCAACCACTTGAGAGCAGGCAGAGCAATACACAGGTGCAGCAAATGGCAGGGACATCACAGAGAGAAGTAAGTGACTAGTTGTGTAGTCCTACAGGAAAGAACAGCTCTACTTACAGTTCTAATTTTTACTGGAGGAAGCGGCAATGCTATTTAAGTAGGGCACAGGGTTCTCCCTGCTGCTGGGCCCTTGTGCTTCCAAATGCCAGCCAGAAACAGAATCACTGCTGTCCTCCCTGACAGTGCCATGGGGTCAGTCTCACCAGAATTACAGATGAATAGAGGAGCTTAATGCATTTATATTGTGTTACCACAGGAGCTAAGGAAAAAGCTGAAGACACTAGACCAGCATATCCGAAAGCTTTATAGAAGTCTGCAGAATAACACCCTGTGCATTGTTCTCTTTCCTGGGGTGAACAGGTAATTTGCCACCGATTTTGCAAAGAGATGAGGAAAATATGTTGCCAAATGTTTTTATCCTAAGCTATGAACCCTACACAAAGAAATTAAAATTAGCTAGGAGAGTGCCTGAAGAAGCTGTTCAACTTACCCAGTCCCACTTTCATGTTAGGTCAATAAAACCTGAACAGTAAATCCTGCCCATAAGCCATGCCTGAGCTAGAACCAAGTGCTGAAACCACTTGTGTAGCTGATGGTCCAAGATAAGCAAGACTGACGCACACAATGCTAATTAGCAGTATAGTACTTAAAAGGTCACCTACCATCCCTGTCAGATGTTTCTTCTCTGTTCTGAAGTCAGTTCAGCTCTTCCCTAGCAAGGCAAGTTTTATGTGCCCGAAAAAAACAAAACCAAGTTTCCACAGCAGACATCTTTTGGTTTGTTGGATTTTYTTTTTAACCACCTCTCCACTGCAGCCCAGGCCACCATCTGCCATTTGCAAGAGGACATGCCCTGAGTTGGGCTTCAGCACTAGTATCAGGGACACTGCTAGATGAGGTGGGCTTCCTGAACGTCAAACCCTGAGGTCTGAATTGCCATAGTCACTCAGTGCTTAATAATTAACCAGAAAGTTAAATCTTTCCCAGGCAAGGCCCTAGCTACAGAATACATACTGATTTCAACAGACTTTGTTCTCTTACTGTGCAGTTATTCAGATAGTCAAATACCAGTCACATCTATCTTAGTTTCTCTTCAACAGAAGGGAGAACATTCCTTTGCCGAAACAGAAGTATCTCGCGCTGAAATAGAAGCAGGGAGACAGAGCTGCTCTCAGGAGCATGAATTCTGCATGGTTAGGCAGCTAGGCCAGGTTCTCCTTGCCTACTTGAACAGCTTCTTGAGGAAAAGTGTCATGATACAGTGTTAGCCTCTAGACCAAACACCATCTCTAGAAAGGAGCTGTATTCCCAAGCCAAGAATACATTTAGGCTCAGTGCCATTCATAAACAACTCAGCAATGTTGCATGCCAAGGACTGCTCTTGGCATGTGCTACTTTAAACAGTTCASTTTCTAACAACTTTTTAAAAATAATTATTATTTTAAACTAACTTGTTTCTTAAGTAAAGATTGTTCAGCTGCTTCTCCTGCACACATGCCAAAGGTATCGCTATCATCTCATTTTGTATGCTATTATTCCAACTTACCAGAAAACAGTTGACTGTATGTCTTTTGGTTTCTTGCACAAGTGCTTCATCAATTAAYAATATTAGAATAAATTGGTCATGGGAGAGGCCTGAATTGAGAGCTAACCTCTGCAGCTTGTTTAGGAATGTGCTTGCTCCTTGGATCAGCTGCTGGCTGCCTTTAAAGACCAAGCTCCGAGTCAGTCTTTACATTACTGAGCAGTCATTTGCTTCTTATCTTCCAGTTTATCACCTTGCTTTGTTTACTAACCTGCCTGCTCCCCTAGAAGGGTTTGGACAGGAGGTGTCTGTGGAGTTAGATACTGCCATAGTTCTTCTGGAGCAGATTCGGTGGCCTCAGCAGGTCCAAATTTACTTCAAGCGCCACTTCCAACTAGTCTCAGCACACACCTGCCTGTTGTCTAGCTTTAGTAAAGAGCACAAATCCAGCCCATTAGCAGACCAGGTGGTTTCAGGAGTTTGCATCCACAGGGCAGAGACGCTAGAAGCCCTCAAACACTAGGCTCCCATCGCAGGCTGCTTAGTGGCTTGGAAGAAAGGGCACTCCAACCCAGGCTTGGAAGAGTTTCTTGCCAAGTGAAGTTTATGAATTACTGTTTTCCAGCAACATGACACTTCATAGTAGGCTTCTTGTTTAAAGAACAATGCCAAATAATTATTGGAGGGAGAGAAAAAAAAAATCCCCCACCCCGAACCTGCTGACCCTGCGAATTGCAGGCCTCTCAGTACTAGACCATCTACCTTATATACATCAAGACTACTCTGAACAGAAATAACATGCCACTTGTTTATGTTGCAGCATACATGGATCACAGTCTGGCCTTGGTCTGATGGGAATAAAAGACGATGGAGAGAGGAGTGCTTGTTAAATTGCCAAGTTTTTAAGCAGTCTTTTGTTAAGATATTTTTAATTACTTTAAATATTGATGTCTTTGTAAAGGTCTCTTACCATAGGAACAATAGGCTTTCACTCTGTCTCTTTTATAAAAAGCCTAAAAATAAAAGCTATTCAAAAYCATCTTAAAGCACAAACCCTTTTCCATTAACCCTTTCTTGCTGTGTCACATTCCCCTGGCAGTGAGCTAGGCAAATGTTTAGGAAGGGCTGGGGCAATGCAGGGGAAATGCTGCAAAGAAGTCTATCAGTACTGGCCTGAAAGACTTAGTTCAGCAAGTGGTTCATGCAGAAGGCTGACATGGCCACTGGGTTGTTTCCACTAAAACAGTGCAGCTCATAAAGCAGCAAGCCAAGTTAGAGCAGTACCTGCAGCAGCTGCTCAGAAGTTAAAAGCTGTTCTCAGGAATTGTGGGGATTTCTGGAAATGTGCTGTGCCAGCTGTTGAAGCAAAGTTGCTGCCTGCTTTCTGGGAAAGCACTGTACTTAGTCCATGGAACAGAGGAATTAGTGATTCACACTTTTTGGACAATATCCACTTTCTCCTCCCTCACTGATTCCCTCTTCTCCACCCCTCCCCCCAAAAAAAAAAAAAAAAAAAAAAGTTACACACTGGCTGCAGAGGGAGGGGCAAGGGCCATTTTAAGGAAAATGCTCACACATCATCATGTTTTCAGCAAGGAGCTAGAAGTGCTGAGTTACAGTAATATTCAGTGCACCACTACTACTACTACTGCTTCTGCTTTGCAACCTGATGGCTTTAGACCTGTGCTTTGCAGCCACTGGAGCACTCAGCCCTTTCTCCCTAACAAACACGCTGTCCAAACACAAGAATGCCTAGGAGAGCTCTGGGCACTGAAAAATAATTGGTTACAAGGTTTGAAAACTCAGGAAAAGGGAAGATAGTAGTTCTTGATCTGAATTAAGAGTAGGCTGAGATAAAGCTGAAATAGTTATTTCAGCARTGATAAAATACAGCTGATGATAGACTGTCACCTCCTACTTACTACCTTCCAACCCCAAGTTCACTTTGCTGGGCTGTTCAGCAAAGACCAGTATATGGAGAAATTGAGAATTGGTGCAGGAGGAATAGGCAAAAATACAGGCAAAGGAGATGAAAACAAATGTAATACTGGTGCAGAGGCAGCATTAGCGAACTGGTAGTAAGTGCTTAGATCAGTGTTGTTCGTAGCTCACATTTAATGCCTCAAACTCCTGACTTTAAAACTCTTAGACAAGAGAAGTATGGCCTRTATATATTTTTTAAGGTATTTCATCCACTGCAAGTGAGCCTGACATCTTTAAGGCTGTAGCTATCACATGGGGGTGAACATAACACTACCCGTGTCAGCACTACTATAAAAACTCAAAGGGAGCCAGTGCCTTCCACCAGCACTGCCAGCCCCACTGCTGGCCTGAGCACCGCAGAGCGGGCGGCACYAGGAGCCCTGCGGAGCCCTGCCGTGCCACACTGACCTCACACTTCATCCCACGGAAAGAAAACGCTCCTGGTAAGACTGCTCACATCCAGCATCTCCTTGCTGTAGCAACTTGCACTGCATAGTTGGAAAAAAAAAAAAAAAAACACAGCTAGTTTTCATCTTACACAGTTGAAAATGATGCAGTCACCTCCTTGCATGGACTATACAGGATTTAGCAAGCATCCAGGATCCCTGCTTGAGAAACTCTGGAGATGACAAATAAAGTTAGCAAGAGTCCTATTTATAGGCATGAAAAAATAATTATTTTTTTCCCCTTTTAATTGAAAATGTAAAAAGGACTTCAGCTTTAAATAAGACATTTTGTACAAAGCTTCAACACACAAAGAAAAAGTGAACACCAAAGTGTGCATTATGTAAACACCACAAATGTTACTCATTTGTTCAGTAATGCAGAGAACAACGTGCAAATTCCCTTTCCAGTGGATTGGATATCTGTAGCTGTTCTCCTCCACTTCCCCCCCCCCCCAAACCTTACTGGAATACAGGAAATCCAGAGGCTTTGGAACATTTACAAAGCTACAGTAGTCAGGATACATTGGGACTAAAGTTTTTTGTTTTTTTTTTTTGGTTTTTCTTTTTCCTCCTTTAAGGGGCTGGTCATTTAGATATACAGAAGTACTTGTACAATAATCTCACAGGTAAACGAATGGCAGATTGGATTAGAAAAAGTACCAAAATATTTAATATACATCTGGCACAAATTCCACACAAGTCAGTAATGGACAAACCAATACTTTGCTTGTAAGAGAAGAAAAACTCAGACTGCACTTAATGCTCTTCTTTCAAAAGGGACTCGACAAAAAACATTGCACTCTGAATAGCTATCAAGTAAAGACAACCGTCTTATTACAACCTATTTGCATTGTGCATTAAATTGCACAGTCTGTAATAYGCTGGTTCCATTCTGTTCCAGACAATGGTGAGCAAAATTTGATACAAAAAAGTAACTGTAAAACTACAAAGCAAATGGGACTCAGAAGTAGATGCGTCATCTTGAACTCCTCCCACGTTTTCTATAGATCATTGTTTCAAATTTGGCCACATCTCTTTTAAAAAAAATAAAATAAACACTACGTGAAACAGAATTTACTCCAGCCATTTTCAAGCATTACATTTTACAAAGCACCTCTGCTAGTGCTGTCTACCAGAGGAAGCATGTTCTACTCCAAGACAAGCAATACATTCATCGTTTCCCAGATGTGCTGTATGTCTTAGGTAAATCCAAAAAGGCAAAAATGACTCCTGACACTAACTATGGCAGATTTGATCCTATTTACCTTCGATACATAAGCACTAGAGAGACTGATCAACTAGTTGCATTCACATACAATTCAACGAAAGCCAAAGTTGTGCTTTCATTATTTCCTTAGTTAGAAGTAGTTACTTCTCTGGGAGAAGATGCACTATCAAAACACATTCCTTCCATAAAAAGAGTGACTYGCGATGAGCCTGGGGCCGAGATCCACAAGCAAGTATGCCAAGAAGCCTAACCGCATCAAACAGCGTGCTCACGCTGCCAGGTCCGCCCCACGCAGCCAGCTAATGTCTTGTGGTTGTTTCATGCCCTCAAGAGCAGCCAGCACAAATCCCAGAATTGCTGGGTTAGAACCTAATCCTGCAAGTCGCACCAACTTCCCTTGAAACTCAAGYTAGCTCAAAACACTCCTGCCAGCTCACTGCCTTTTTAAAAGGCTATTTTAACTTACAGATAAGAGAGAAAACCTATTTTCAAGATAACTATATTTAGTGTGACTAAAAAGTCACAACTTCAAGATATGAAGCACTACGCTATGACGTCCTCTAACATTAATACACGTGGGAATAAAAAGCAGCAGCCAGCCTGGAGGCCGCCGATGCTCTGTGCAGATTTGCCACCTCTGGTCAAAGAATCTCCCCTCTCAYGGGCCCAGAGAAGAGCAAGAGTCAGCAGCTGTAACTGCAGAACATGGCAACATTCAAGTAAACGTACTCACTCAACAGTAGGCAACCTTTAGTCCAAATACAATTTACAGGAARAAAAGTTACAGCAAGAACATTTACTGGGGATAAATGTTGCTTCTCTCTGTGTGTAAATTAACATGTTATCCAGAAAGGGCTTATCTGTAGAGTGCAATTACACAGAGATAGAAGCATATATGAACAATAACAAAGTTGTAAAACCTCCAGAACCTGTCAACATTTTAGAGCCTAACTACAGAAGGACTGAGGATTGCAATAGTAGTGAGGAACGGCTGTAACTTTAGTGATTTAAGGCAAGCTGTTTGCAGACCTAGTAAATTCACGCTCCTTTTGCCTGTCATCTCCTAAGTCCCCATCCTTCCCTTGAAATATGTGCAAGACAAATAGTGCAAGATTTCACACCCTCTCAAGCAGCCCTAAAGTTGGAAGAATATTTTGGTAGCAACACTTGCTACAGCATGGCATCTATTTCAGATTTACAATGACAGTAACTGTGCTGCAGTTTTCTTTGGGGAGGAGAGGGAAGGAGGCAGATGTGTTGCACGATAAAGAGATGCCACCTAACTGCATCAGTGCATGCAACTGAGCACTGAAACCAGCAGGGCATCTCCAACGCGCTCCAAAGCTCCCAGCTTTGCTCCGAGCGCAAGGGCTTTATTCTGACCCAGCTATTGGCCTTAGGGATAAGAAGGGAAGCAGGTAACCCTTGCACTTCGGCAGCCGCCAGCTTCCTTCGGCGGCACAGGCACAGCCCAACGCGGAGCAAACGCACTGTTTTTCATCACAAGACAAACACGCTCACGGCACTGCATCGAGTGGGGTCCGAAAGCTTTGAGGGCAAACGGGCAGGSCGCCGGGCGGCCCTGCTGCCAGTACAGGGAGCCGAGGCAGGCGGCAGGCCCCGGGCCGCCGGCGACTCCACTCCGCTCCAAAACCAGCGTCCCGGGGGATTTACACTGCCGTCGCAGTCCGACTTGGCCCCTTTTCAACGGGTCGACCACATGCAGATTAAATGCAGCATACCAAAGAGTACAGCAAATAGATAATACTTAACTGGGGTCAATTAAAAAAACAGATTACTCCTCCAGGCATAAAATCCTGGCAGAAAAAGGTGGTAACCTTAAACCGTTCAAGTCTAAGAACAAGAGGTAGAGATACCTATGTACTTCATGGTGATGGAGTTGCGACCTTCTGGCTTACAATTTCAGGTATTTTACTTCAGTTGACAATACAAATCTAAAGATTCAATAGTCCAGAGAGAAAAACYTAACACTGGTGTTTGCGCACTGTAAGATTTAAGCAGACTTTGACCTTTCACTATTAATTTGAAAGTTTTCTCAGTTTTGCAGTAGATTGAGGYGCTGCCCTGAAGAACTTTGACTTCCAGGTTGAACACCTTCCTTTCCAATACGAAAGCCTAAAGTCACACACACACATTTCGAGCTGAGTGAGCTCAAGGGCACAATCTGGTACCCGATTTACAAAGAGTTTTCTAAGAAAGGACGACAGCGCAGCACCCAAGGCTGCAAGACCCCGAAGCCTACGATGACTGCTCTCTGCAACGAACGGTCAGCGAATCCCTTCCCAGCRGAGGTGGCTCTGAACTACCCGGCGCTGCTTGAGCTCGGCCGACTTGCTGGAAGCAAGGCTCAGAGCGGCAAGGATGACGCTGGCGTGGACGGCGCCACGCGAACGCTACAGCCGTCAGCGAGCGCACGGCCGCTTCCAGGAACCAGGCGCGACACGGGTTCCTCCAGCTCAGTTTTCAGCGTTTCACGCTCTCACRTACACCCAGCTGAAAAGCCGCCGGGGCGCAGGGGCCGCTCCGCGAGCGCACCCGCTGCYGCAGCCCGGGGAGGCCGGGGCCACCCGCGCGTCTTCTCCTGCATTACAGCTGCACAATATTACAGCGCTGCGATTCTCCACACGGTATAGCACCAACAGCAAGTAAACTCACAACTCAACATTCAGCCATGTTTGTGGCCACCTACGGGCTCGATCCTTTAAGCCCTAACTTGAAACAACAGTCTTTGACCTCAGCAACGCACCCCCACAAGTGGGATTTCGCACAGCCGAGCCCCGGTCGACCGAGGAGCCAACTTCTAAAGCTGCCGCAAACGATAAACTTGTGCAGGGGGTCAGTGTTTTATTCCTAGGGAGTAACGTTTACAGGAATCACATTTCTTTAGGTTTATAAGGGAAGGCAACAAAATGCTAGTGTTGATATCAAACCAGTTTTCTAGGATATTACTAAAACAGTCAAAATGCATATCTAGAGTTGTTTATCCCAAGCTGCAGCAGATTTACTTCATGCATCAAGTTTTTTAACCCATACTCAAACAAAAATTATTTTTAATAGTTCCAACAGTTTCAAGAATTTCATCAGCATCACTACCCACTTACAGTCCTCTGGCCTACACAATGAGGATTAAAATTATATAAAAATGAAGAGTGAATGTATTTGGCCTATTCCACAGAAATTCACAGCTTAACCATTAAACAGGCATATTTTTGAGGCTCCAGTATCGCTAAAAACTTCCCAGAAACATGTACAAACCTCCACTCCCACCACAGACACACTGACATTAAAAAGTAAAGTCTATCGTTGAGAGAGGTTCATAAAACCATCGGCAACCCAAGGCAAAGCCCGATGCCCTCTGCCACCTCCAGCACTGCAGGAGAGCTGCACCTTGGCTTCAGCTCCTGCTTTAGAAGTTCAAAATTCAGACAGGCCTGGCTTCTATTTTGTAACTTGTAATTCAAAAATGAAATTAGACTAAAAATGAATGGCTCTCGGCTAGACAGATTGTGTGGCTATTTGTGCAAGCAACCCCACGGGCTGGAGTGGCCCCTGCTAGGCTGAGCAGCAGCAGCAGCACAAGGCTTTCCTCTAGCGCTGAAACACGGGACTTCAGCTGCGGACAACTGTACGTCCTTTCCCCAACGAGAAATAAGATTTTTATCTTCCTGTATATTCATCACCACTGTCTTGAGGGGAAACAAAACAAAAACAACTGTAGTACGCTTGATGCACTAAAATGGTTAAACCTTGTTGTATTATAAATTAATTTCCTTACTGYAATCCATGCTCAGACCACAAGACAAATGCTTTCCTTAGAGAACTCTAGCCCTGATCCGTGGCAGCTGCACGCACTGAGTACGCACTTGAGTAGTTAGTTTTCACATTTGGACATTTTAAATTCTCCTTAGGAAAAAAAAAAAAAAAGTGATGAACACAGCATTTAATAGTTGAATGAATGAGTAGTCTCCAATTTATAAATACTGTCTTCCTTTACTATCAAATCAGGTCGACATTTGCAACTTTTGTGAATAAAGCAGCCTCTGTTGGGGAAGAGTTTTTACCCCGTAACAGCACGAGCAGAAGTCTCACCCTGAATGCTTTGGTCTGCCTCGCTCACCAAATCAGAACGCGGTGCGGCTGCCAAACAGTGTTTGTGCCCTGGCAGCTGCGAAGGTTACAGTAGCACGGACAAAGCTATGGTGTTTTTACCTGTAAGAAATGAAGATCAGGGCTCCTCTCCTGCAAAGGACAAACTCACCTGTGTCTAAAACAACTGCATTTGTTTTCCACAGCTTAACACATCTCCCAACACAAGAGTTTGCAGGAACAGCATGGATCAAACTCTCCTTTTACCAGGTGAAAGAGATGCCATTTGAGACTTGTGGATTTTTTTTTCTAATAATTTTAGATACCTACGTTTTGTTAGTGATTTGTCTTAGACCCAAGCTACCGCATAGGCTGTGTGCCAGCAAAGCCGATTACCAAATTCAGGCCAATATTTCTATCGCTGCTAACCCTCYCGGGGCACAGCAGATTTGCAAAGCACACCATCTTGAGTCTAATGACAAGCTCTACTTAAAATATGCTTTCCTTTAGCTTTAAAACCTTCATACAGCACAAAAGCCATTAGATGCTATGGACAATTATTCAGTGTTTTTGTTTTGTTTTTTAATTGAAGTCCTTTTATGATCCTGAAATGCAACTCTGAAAATAAAGATGTGCAATGGAAGCGTATCAAATTCACTAAGCCAATGTTTAGCTTAAGAGAAAGCCTTGGCAATCATCCCTTTTACCAAAAAGGTGTAAAAAAGTTGACATACTAAAATTAAAAAAAAAAGGTAGCATCAATAACCAAAAAAGTTTCAACCAGTGTTAATAAAACTCCCTTTAAATCACAACAATTTCAACAGGCAAATAGTCCCAATACAAGCATTTTAAAATAATAAATCGACTCCTATCCAAATATTTACCAGATCAGTCCAAAAATGACGCATCTACACTTTCGTCATTAAGAACATCTTAAGAATTCACTTTGTCATCAGATGCCAATATTGTTGCTCCAGAAAGTCTGGAGTATTAACTGCAATTTAGCAATTAAACACTGGTTTAAAAATTGGTTTGTCAATATTAATGCAAAAGTTCATTACATAGAAGTACTGTGCTTGCCAGACAAGTAAGATAATACTTTAGGTATAAATCAAACATATTAAAGCAGAATTATACCACAGTTTTCCTTGAAGACTTGGGGTTTGTTTATTTGTTGCTTCTGCTAATGTTTAGCAAACTTAAGAAGCAGAACCTTTGGTTCTTTTAATCAAGTAAAAATATTATCATGTAACCACAAAAATACAACTTCCAGAGAAAATGGAAGTCCATCCAGAAGTCCACTTTCAATAAAACTGAGGTAGTACTGCTCTTTTATTATGTGATGTGTAAGAGATTTAGGTACAAATCATTATCTACCACTCAGTTGACTGACAGGTACAGTAGTTTTATAAAACATCCCAACATTTAGTTTGATACTCTGAAAAAAAAGGAATGATTTGGACTCATTCACTAAGAGTTAGCTTAAAATGGGAATTAGCCATATTACAAAAAGCTGTGGCTTATGTTGTTTTTAGAGCCTTATTACCAGGGGATTAATGCATTTATAGTTAACAGTTAACACTGCTTTTTATCTTGGTATAAAACCTTAAAATCATTACAGCCTAAAATTTCAACAATGTAAACAGCACTACACACAGTACAGACCTGCCCTGACAGATGTAGTATGAAAAACTTAATCTGGCACTGTATAATTTAGCAATGTTAATTTAACCTAACTAAAAAGATCTACATTGTGCAAGAAATATCAGACTTACTTATACTAATCTGAAGTCTTAAAAAACAAACAAACAAAAAAAAAAACAAAAAAAAGAAACTTGTAGCCAGGGTCAAATATTTCAGGGCAAGAGTAAAAGGAATAACCAAATTAAGAAAGTGCCTAAAACATGATACAGCATTTTAGAGCCCTTTCAAATACAAGGCAGAAAAAGGTGTAAAGTAGAAAAATCTGGAGCCTCGGCAATTTCCAGAAACCTCCAGAGTTTACATTTCACRAAGGGCAACAGGTTGCTTTTGTCACTGCTGCTTAAATGCTGAAATGCTGTTAAGTCTGTTCTTCCGTACACAGCCCCTCTGTGTCTGAAGACGCAATAATACATTTGGTTTCCTCTTCCTTTTTCCTTCGCTCCATTTCCCACTCCACAAAGGTATCGAAGAGACTAGGCCAGGCCTCGTCTTCACTGTAGTTGCTAAGGTCTGGTCCAATCACCTGAGTAAAATTTAGAAACATGTTCCACGTGTCCCGGGAGATTCCCTTGATTCCTGAGGGGTTCTCGATTAGGAAGTGTAACCACTGGTCCAAAATAGGGGGTTTGTTTTGGGTGAAGACTAACTTCCAAAGGGCAATGGCTATTTCCCGATGTAGCGACCGCTGTCCTTCTTCAGAGTCCAGGCCAAACTGAAAGGTGAAACGATAGAGATCCTTGAATTTATCTTCCTGCTTGGCTTCATTTAGGAGGCTGGGGAACCTTGCACAAATGCCATCAATGCTGTCTGCATTTATTGCTTTGCAGCCTTCGAAAAACTCTTTCCTAGTAAGCAAGAGAAGAGAAATTATTGAGAACACTTCTYATCAACCTCAAACACTGAACAAAGTTCCATCTCTGTTCAGATACACCAAATCAACAGAGGGGTACCCCAGCAACGTGCTGCAATACACAGCATGCTCTCACCCCTCTGCTGGGTGTTTGAAAACTCCCAGCAACTAGAGCTGCCAAGTTTCCAGTTTCTTGTGGCTTGGGGACCACACTCAGAACACATCCACCCTGCATGGTTGGGGCATTACCAGCATTTGAAAGACACTTTGCTTTACAGCTTTCTGACTACTTGATGCTACCATATCCAGCGTCTTTCATGTAAAAAACCAACCAAACAAAAAGAAGTAAGGGTACCATAGAAGCAGTGCAAATACATCTGAAAATACTACATTTACTCCCTGAAGCCTCATACATAAACCAGCTTGATCTGATACTGCCCATGCCTTAACGCCCACGCTCTGGAAGAATTGTTCAAGGAAAACAATAGTTCAGTCGTGGCTTTCCTTCAGTTTTTGGGTTCTCTTCTAACATGCAAAATAAAAGGGTGCCAGCTGTGATGGTCACAGAAGGCATCTGCTGAAAGAATGGATCAGAGCACGGCATCATGCAGCCAGGCTACAAGCCAGTATCCAAACATAGTCAACAAACCAGTGTATGAGGTCATGTGGCTTGATGGCTAGCTGTGACTTAGAATCTAACACTCATGAACAAGTGCCTTAGCATATCCACCAGCYAATACTAAGGAAAATCACAGATTCTGACACAGGACGGGATGGAGAGAGGACAGACAGCGCAGAGCCCCAGAGCATGGACAAGTGTGTACACTGCCTTCTGTAACGGGAAATGTCAAAACAGCACTTAGCACTCCGTGGGCCATGTCTCGAGACCAATACCAGGGAACGTACTATTAAACACACGTAGCCTCTCACCAGGATATTTGGCTTCTCTCCAAGAGAATCATAATAGTGTTAGTAACACTCAGGCTGGTTGTGCAGAATCCTAGAAACTGCTTATCRCTCTCTTATCACCTTAGGGAATATCTGTTCCTTCTGCCCCTTGCAAACCCACATCTGCATTCCACAGAGTAATTCCCTTSCATTTAAGACACACTCACATCCATGTCACCTCCAAAGAGGCAGGAAAAGCTCTCTGTGCTCAGTATGCAACAAAAGGTTTCAAGCTTAGAACACGGAAGTAATTTTAATAAATATTAGCAGTGTTAAAATGGGTAGCATTACTCAAACCGACCTAGATGAGGGGGAAAAAGAAAAATCCCTCTCAAACTGTAGGCAAGGCCCTCCAGGAAGCCTTTATTCGCTCTTACCTGGACAATGATATACAATCAGGTTTGGGGCAAGGAGGAGTGGGAGGGTTACTGGGTTTTTTGGTTCTCTTTTTGCTGGTAAATATTAGTCCTTCTKCTGTTTCTTGTAGCATCAAGCAAGCTTTATAAGCCTGCACACTGAACACATATTCCGGAAAGACAGACAACACTTTAAATACCAATTGCTGCCAGCTAGCATGAAACAGCTACCACAGTGTCAGAAACCTTGGGTTTATTTCTCTCTCTCTGATTCAACAAAATTAATCTTGAAAAAAGTCATTAAGAGTAATACTAGTTGGGCAGGAAAAATTCTTAGGAAGGAGTCTACTTTTCAGCTTTCTTTTTTTCTTTTCTTTTCTTTCTTTTTTTTAAACAGAACAACAATTGATAGTRATTAGTAAGTAATTACACATATTACTTCAAAATAGAAATTAATTTCAGTGTCCAACTTTGTTATCATCCAGACAATGCTGGATACAGCAAAATTAGTTTGGCAAATCAAGAATAAATTAGTGTCTAGAGAACGTCATTACACTGTCCATCACTACCAACAATATGTCCAAAACATACTTTCAATTCCAAAATCCACTGTGAGGGGAGGGAGAGAGGACAATACAAAGCTTACCTTCTGCAACGGTAGGAATTAATTTGGTCAAAAACGCAAGCGTTAAAAGAGGTAAGTAAGTGAAGCTAACAAGGTTGTCTCTCCAACATACAGATGGTAGGATATATTTTAACATATGAAAATAATTAAAAGTTCTACAGGAACTAACCTTGTAAATTTGCACATGGTAGCAGCCTGGAATTTCCAAGCCAAAACTAGCACTTTAAATTCAGTGGGATCAACACAGAGGTCATTGCAAAATCGTTCCATTCCTTCCTCCAGTATGGCATCTTCCCGTTCATCCTTATATCTCCTGAACAACTCCCCAATCCTTTGGAGTGAAGACTCTTCTGCACTGGAAACAGCGTCTTTCTTTGCATCCCCAGAAAACGTTGGAGGCTGACTAGACTCTACAGCGGCGTCCGTTTTCTTTGTCCCATTGACGAGGATATCCCCTGAAGACTTCCCACAAACCGAAGGATGGTCGTCTTTGTGGACTGCACTCCTTTTACTGTGCGACTTGCTGCCAGATTCTCTTTCCCCGTTTTTGCTGCCAAGGGTGGAAGAAGGGTTCTTGCACTTCGTGACACACTGGCCCATGATGTTGCAAGCCCAGCTTCTAGAGCAGTCCCCTGGCAGTCAGACACCCTCTCGGCAGCTGTTCAACGCATTTCACCATGCCCTCAGCGGCAGTCAACTAACCTGGAAAACAGTTTGAGTTAAATCACTGCTCCTACACAAGAGTATTGTAAGTATTAAATACAGAGTAACATTCACAGTAAGCGATCAACTTCAGAATATTTAAGTTTTACATACTGAAAAGGTGTAGTGTATAAAAAGTTGGCATATGTCATAAATTTTGGGCAATTTCAGGCTCTTTTACCTAGGAATCAATGCAGCTCACTCAGTGGCTGCAATATACTAACGGGTCCTAATAAAGGAAATTCCTAAAATTCTTACTGTAACATAGGTTACAAAGAGGTTGATTCATGTAGAGACTTCATCAAGACAGACTACTCTAACACAGGAATATTTTACAGGAAATAGTTTTGAAAAGTATATTCATATTTTAGATATAAAATACAAAACACTGAAATAAAGCTTTGGGGAACAGAATGACAGACTTATGCTTTAGAATTTAGATTGTACCTTTGGCAAACTGGCAAAAGCTTTTTTTTTTTTTTTTTAGTGTTTGGAATCTAGATTTTTTGTTTTTAAAACATACACAGAGCATGTCTGCAGAAAGTAGGTAACACTCATTTTTCATGCAAGATGGTATTTAAGGAATTATTGTTTCAAGTGGGCTCTTGCTCATCAGGTAAGGAGACAGGCAAAGGGGAGAGGGCCTTTTTAATGAAACTTTCAAACTTTCAGACAAATACACATACAGATAGTAAGAAGCAGTATTTCCAGTTCATTTTTTTCAATGTAAATTGAAATGCCACAATGATTTCTTCACATTCTGTTTTTAGAAATCATAACATTAAAGCCTTGCATATTTGGAAAAGATATTTTACTCACAGAAAAAGGATCTTGAGCTATTCCTATTAAAACCAACCAGACTCTCGCAGTACCCTATCAGCATGCAGCCATGTCCTCGAATAGGCCATTTCTTAGAAATATCCACTCCAAGAAAGCAACTGCTTATCATATTCCTCCTTTCTCCACTTATTTGCATCTCACCTCTGCTGTCTGTTAGGTAGCAGCCTCCACAGTAAAAAATGGGTTTACTTAGTCTTTTTGTTATAGCTTTTTGGTTATTACTTCTGGGTTACAGAACTAGAAAAAGTCAGAAAAGCAGGATTACAAATTAAATACAAAGAAAGAAAATAGATACAAGCACAGTTTGTGTATTCCGTCTTGGGTAAATCCCTTTAGAAATCAAACTCCTATTTTAAGCTCTAAACCAACTTTGAACAGCAGCACTGACAACAGATGAATTCTCCAGAAATTAAGATTACAAACACGTATCTTTTCCTCAGCTCCTCTCAAGTGTTATATCTATTTTGTCAAAACACGGTATATGTAGTTTCAGGAGCAAATAAGACTCCTTTTGCCAATATAGCTTACTACAATGTGGAGCTTGTTTAATCAGCAACAGACCTTTTCCCAGCACAACTKATTTCCTCCCTACCACTTTTTGACCCATATAAACTATACATTCACAAAGAAGTTTCTTCACATAGCARCAAACCTGGTAAATGCTGATTATCCCTAGAGATACCTCTTAAAAAAAGAAAAAAAAATCCTTAAAAGCAAACTACAGAGAGAGAAGTTTTTTTTTTTTTTTTATCCCTAGAGATACCTCTTAAAAAAAGAAAAAAAAATCCTTAAAAGCAAACTACAGAGAGAGAAGTTTTTTTTTTNNTTTTTTTTTTTTTTTTTTCCTTTTTTAATAAGCCTCAGGTATGGACCTGCAGTTTAAGAAGATACTTCTCTTAGTACAGGTGTAGTCTTTCACTCCTGACCACTTGTTTTATTGCCAGTAGCCAAGCCTGCCCTATAGGTTGAGTGTGATGCACAGTTCAAACGTCCCTCTGTGGAAGGGAGGGGACGTGGAAAAGGGAAGCAGGGAGAGAGAGCAAGGAAAGGGTAGAGGACAGGCCCCGGAGGGCAGAATGCAGGAAGTAATACATATTTTCCTGAACTGTCAGCCCAGATATCTACAGAAACAAGGAATTTAACAACTTTTAATATTTAACAACTCATCAGTTATTTTTTTTTAATTCCAATTTGTATAACTATTTTTTAAAGCAGCAGAAAGAACAAACATCTGGTATGTGCTTAAGAGAGGCACTTTGTAACATYATTTTTATGGGCAAGTAAAGTTCAATCTAATGTATTCAAAAATTACTTCTTAGTTGTTTGTAKTTTAAAGGATTCATTAAAAGACACATTTCCACATAAATAACCCATAAGGCAGTTTCATGGGTCCTCACTGCTTCTCAGCTCTTTGTGATTTGGAAGAGAACAGCCTGGCCCTGGTTCCAGTGCTCCATCTGAGGAACACTGTCTTCTCAAATTCACATCAGTTATTTTTCCAYTACATCAAAACAAATTGGATATTAGACCATGTAAATTATTGATTATTGATTAACTGCCAGATACCAGACTCCCTTCCTTTTTTTATTTAAATTCATCAGAATTCAAAAGTTCTATTTACACATTAATACTTGTTCTTCCAGGAATGGCTTTTCCCTATGGGTAAGTTAAGGAATAGCTGCTTATTAGTGAATGGCACTTTCCTCTGAAGTAGCAGGTAGCAGATCAGAAGCAGGATAACGGACAGAGATTATTAGTCTAATTCACTTTAGTAACCCCAATTTCAAGTTAAAAGCAAGCAAACAGTTTGCAAGATTAACTTACACATTCTATCCTTGTATTTTCTTAACAGAAATGATTCATGCTGTCACTCTTTCTAAGCAACTGTTGTATTAAAAAAAATACCCAGTATTCAAGTCTAAAACTTGACATCACCAGCACCACAAACAGATGAGGGTTTTGTCATTTGCTATCATGAGAAGACAACATTACTTTACACAGAAGGAAGGTCAGTCAGCATTTTTAAACCGCTATACACTGGGAAGCATCCTTATGGCTGCTTCTGAGAACCAGTGGGGAGTACACTGACACTAATCTATACAATGCAAGTTAACCAAGTCCCCACCAATGCACCTCTCCGAACAAGTAACTTTTCTATTCTCCAACCCACTTGCCTTACAAAGGGCCTGAGCTCTGCTAGCATTGGTGCTCCTTGCAGTAACAGAGCTTCTTTCTTCCTCTCTACTGAGGAGATAGTCACAGTAATCCTACTTACTACCAACAAACACTACAAGATACCCAAGTGCAGTTGCTGTAGTTTCTCACTTTTCTGATGCACAAAACCTGATGTCATCTTCCAGATACTTTGAAGCACTCTGCTCCCAAAATAGCAAAACCACCTAAAAAAAAGTTAGACTGCATCTGTTGGCAGTTTGTGCATGTATCTTGCTTTGCAAGAGACAAATCTTTCAGTGCTCCATGAGTTATCCTTTTATAAAAAGCTTTCACTGTGCCGTGTCCACTTACTAGTCACCTCCGCTTCCTATATGACTCAGGTTTCAAGCCATGAAAACAAGTGCATAGGAAGGTGATGGAAACAAGTGGGAGAACTCAAAGCTTTTTGTTAATGTAGGATGAAGAAGGGTTCCAACTGCAGCATCAGAAGCCACACTGAACTCAGTGTTCGATGAAGATTAAAAAGCACTTTCAAGAAAGCAAATAGAGGTGTTCATTTAACTGCATAGCAAAGCAAATGTCAKGTATAGGTCAGGCTGATTATGCCTAAGTGAGCACAAGAACTTTATTTCTCCCAGCTGGATTAGGTACCTCAGGTATAAAGTTCTCATACACACAAAGGCAATCCCRCACTGGTGGCAAAGCACCAATTCCCCAAAGGATCAGTTCTCAAGAGCAAACTTACTGTAACAATTTATACAACTAGACAGTAAGATAGAGAAAGCAGTACTAGCCATTAAGTTTTGCCATTCTACTAATAAAGAACAAAACTCAGGGTTAAAGTTGGAAGCGCAACAGGATACAGGACTCCCAAATAAGTTTGATTACTCAGACAAGTATTGAGCAATAACCTACAGTAAATATGAATCACCAAGATGCCCATGAGGCTGTCTTCCACATAACAGGAACTGCAAAGCATAGATGGACAATGATGCTCTCTATTTCTTACTAGAAGGGAGTAAGCACCTGGAAACACAGGAAGTCTAGCACTGGTGACTACAATCAGTTAAATGAAAGCCACCATTTAAGAACAAAGAATGTGTCAAGCCATACTGCCCAACACATAAGACTGAAAAATTTGGAAAAATTTGGAAARATCTTGCTAATGGTTGCTTTCTTTTATAAATTTTGTAAGCCYTTCTCCAATGATTTCAAGAGATCAAATCACACATAATCCATGGCGTGAAGGAACCAAAACAGTGAAGTGACTCAGWAGTGATCCTCTGTTGGATACCACAACACAACTGACAACAGTACAACCAGACAGGGCAAGAGCTCGCAGATGTAAAAGGGATATTTAAGTAACCCAGGCAAACATTTTTGTTTAATGACTATAATGTTACTGTAGCAATTACAAAACATAGTCAAGCATTATGCTGTTAATAAAGTGTTGCATCAGAAGGTATTTAGGAGGTGAGCTTACAAAACACAGACAGTATCAGGAGAGAAGAGGGGAAAAAAAACACGTATACAAGAACACCTTAAAGGAAAGTTTAAGAAATCTCATTACAAAAGGGGACATTGTTCAGCCAACCACTAAATCCCTTCCCAAGTAGCAGTTCATCAGCTAAGGCGAAGACAACATTGCTAAAGATCAACTAAGCTTTCACTCAGTCTCAACTTTTTGCAAATAAAGAGTCCATAGCAGAATTTCATTGTGCATTTTTTATCTTTTTGTGGGCAGAGGGCATAACTTCTATAATAGCAGTGTGGGTGCCCCATCTTTTTCTCCCTAGGAACAGATACACAAAGCTGACCTTTGGGGAGGCATGAGAGGGCCCCGCGACTGCCAAATCAGAAGCAATCCCTGTTCTAACAGTTTATGCTTTGCAAGTGATCTTGTAAGTAAAGATCTAATACTTACATAGTTGCAGAGACACAGAGAATCATTCCTCTAGCTTTTACAGCCTTCTTCAGGCTTCCTGGCTTCTACATGGAACACTGTAAAACAAAAGGACCACACAAATCTTTACATTCAGAAGAGACTAC
>NW_028185039.1:4551707-4561635 GCF_003343005.1 Rhea americana | reverse complement strand
AAAAAAAAAAAAAAAAAAAAAAAAAAAGCCAACAAGTGCATTTAATTGTCTAGTAGTGACTGCATGTATTTAATAAAACTCAGGAACTCTTTTATAGCCAGAACTCATTTGTTGAAAGAGCCATTTTATAGAACTACTTCACTTTTTGATGTATGAAAAAAGTACCATTAACACCACTGATGTGCATTATTATACAAAACATAGAGCATGTATTAAATACAACAGACTTAAKTTCAAACTTTTGTTAAAAGTAAACACACACTTCCATATACTTACACAAGTTCCAGCAAGAAGAATTAATTCCTCACATAACCACTCACTTCATACTACCTTTGCCAGTCCACAAGCACCAGAGCGATGCTACCCAGCAAGGCATAATTTGGGTCTAGAATGTAATTCGCTTTTCTCATTCTTGAGCACATTCTTCCCCACATTTATTTTCCCATGTTTCAGTCGATCTGGCACTTAGCTTCCTGGCTCTGCAAATGTAACTAAGGAGGTCTGCTAGTACCCAATCCAGAAAACAACTGAGCAAGCTCTGGCAAATCTCGTCTGCTCTACCATACTAACAGAAATACCCAAAAGTCTGATTTTTACAGCTCTGAGTACACCTAAGGAGCAGATAACAAAAAGCTGCCTTTTTTTGCAAACATTCTTTTTTTACATGAGAACTACTTTTTCCTCATGGCAGTTAGTATGAACATTAGCTTGCTCCGTGCTCTCTTCAGCAGAAAGCAGGGAACACATGTAGCAGACAACYGCGAAACAAACTCCTATTGTACACGCCAGTCTCCCCACACGCCGAGTTCTCCCTGAACTTTGGAGCCCTTTGTGTAGATTGTGCTGAGCGACCAAGAATAAATCCCAGTTCACATCAAGGCTGTTAAAACAAACAAACCACACCACACCACACCACCCCGGGGAACAGGCATTCAGACGCTTCAAGAACCCTACAAACTGCAGGGTGGTATTTTTGCCCACAATACACTCACAGGGCAAAAACATTTCTCCACTGAATCTTTTTTGGATAACTATCCTCCAAGATAGATATTCCAAAAAGCCACTTCCCTTTGGAGTTATACTCTCTGCTTCCAAACCTCACCTCCACACAAACAACACCTGTACCTCTCCCTACAGCCGCACAGCTCTCTCAGAGCCTGCCCCAGCTGACAAGGCAACAACATGTGACACTGCTGAAGGGTGACTGGAGCAGCAGCACCAATCGCCTTAACGCGGTACGGCCGCGTATGAGTTCTCGCCTCTCACAGGGGGAAGYACAAGCTTGCTTTTCTTTCTATTTCACCATAACTTCACATGAATTTCCATGAATTTAACATGTGACACCCCGGGTTAATTTCTTGCAGCCACCTGCAACTAAGAAAGCTCTTTCACAGGTAGGTTGAGGGCTGACGAAGAGACGAGAGCATCGCGTGCTGCATGGCCCTGTTCCCCCTGGTGCTAGCTCAAAGGCAGGAGAGGCAACATCTTAGACTCTACATTTTAAAAATCAACGTCATGGCAACAACATGCAGTCCAGGCTTATTTGGAAGAAGACTAGGAACCACCTAATCTACATTYCCATATGATTCCTATAAAATAAGCCGTTGCTTCTAGTTTGTAAGTTCAAAAAAAGCTGAAAGCTGATGGAGTTAAGGTCTACCTAGCAAGGGCCAAACATTTTCCAGGGTTACATGAAGTAGTTTCCATGCTGGCTGACCCAGAGATATACACAGTCTAGACCCAGGAGCCAGAAATATTAACATCTGCTAGAATTGTCAGCTACAGTCCTTCCCCCGTTATTATTTTTATTCCACTGTGTTGCACACCAACTGACACAGGCATCATGGCACAGAGCCATCAAGCACTACAGGCAGCGAGAAATAATTCAGCTAGTTCTGGAACTGCTTGCAAACAAAAATGCTTTCACTTTTTAAAAATACAGTAGCAAGCGTAAACTCTTACGATGACACTTGATTACAGTATGTGAAATAAGGATTTAGAACGAGTTACTAGTTAAAAAAAAAAGGTCATCATAGCTACAGCAGCGTGTTTTGACTGACTTTAACCTAAATCATGCAAGACAAACATGGCAGGGGCAGCAAGAAACATCAACATCTTTGCGGCACGAGTTTTGATTCACCTGTAGGTCAAGCTTACAAGGATAGAGGCAYCTGCATGATCACAGGGCGTCCCTCCTTAGCAGTGGCGAGTGAGGTGTCACTACCAACACAGCTCGGAAAGCAGGGCGGGTTGTAAGTTAGCAATCCCGCTCTGCAGCCCAAGGGAACAGTAAGTGAGCAGGTGGAGTGCCCCCTTGGGACCATCGGGACCTTTGTTTTGCTCTCCTACCACTTTCTGCACCTGCATCTTCCATCCCTCTGTGGCTTTGACTCTCGAGCACAGGCAGGCAGAAGATCGCCTTACAGACACACTGCTGAGCCAAAGCGGTTATAGCCCTGAACGCTTGTCTGCAGCAGCTTCTCCAGGAGGAAGAGCTGATAATGTTCTCACAAAAGGCAGCTTTCTTTGCTTTTCTGTGCRGAACCTGTGAAGAATTAGCAATATAATTTCACTGTTCAGCAGACAGAAAGCAAGTATATGGAAGATTTTATTGTTATTAGTGTTTTATACTGCAGTAGCAAAGCACTCCTAGCATGAATGAAGCTTGTATCAGCAAAACCATCCCTTTTTGAGAATAGCTTATTGCACATCATACCCTGCAGTGAAACTGTCTCAGCAAAAGCATTCTGCCACCGTTACAATGGGTACATCATGGGCTTTCACCAGCACAGAGAACACCTCACCACATCCCTCAATGAGAGCTGGGCCAGCAGAAGGCTGTAACGCAGACTCGCTCTGCGTCTGTAGCTGCAGAAAACACATTTTTGCAAAATTATTTAAGAGGAAGTATAAAAGCAGGAAAAGCCTGCTGCAATTAGTTAAAAAAGTGAATTGTAAGGCTTCCTGCAGTTCAAGAACCTTTCAGGGAACTACAGCCAAGTTATGATTTCAGGAGAATACTGAAGGCAACTTCTGTCAATCGGTTCCAAATCAGCTTAACAACCTATTTCTGATTAGCCCTGCTTTGAGTTTTGGAATCAAACTACAATACTGGGAATCCTGATCAAACTGGATAAAGTTTGTCCCTACAAAACACACTTGGTCTCCAAATAGAAGCCAGTCATATGGATGCATAAAACGGGAGCAGCAGACACACACTTAGGTCCCATTCCCTGACTAACTCTGCAGCCAGCTGTGCGCAGATTGACCATGTAGAATTTCAACAGTCTCTTGGGAGAAGGCTGAGCAGCAGTCAATTGGGAGAACCAAGCTGTCTGCAAAAGAAAGTTATAAATCCTTTAATATTATATATTTCACCTTTTGAGAGTGGGATGACTTTTTAGGAGTACTGTACTTTCTAGAGAGCAAATCCAAGAAGAGTTTGATGAAAAATCACTGGTCCAGTTAGCTAAACAGAGCATAATCTTAGAAGAGTAATGTAATGTAAATAAGCTAGTGAACCAGGTCATACAGCAGCAGTACTTGTTTTGAGAAGTGGATTTAGGCTACGAGCAAGGCAGCAGGCAGAGGGGAAACCAAGGCAGTCAGACCATGCGGCCATTCAAGAGCATGTCAGCAGTCTCGGCAGTTTCAGTAAAGATGGAACAAGAACCCAAACCAGACTCCATCCAACTTCCTAGTTAGTACATGTGTTAACTACATGAACAAGCTAGGTTTTTTATGTTTGTTTGTTTTTAACTACACCTATCTCAAACACTGTCTTACCAGCTTTAAAACCCTCCATCTATTTAAAAACTAATTATCAATCCTCCCTCTCTCCCCTCAGATCCTCCTCAAACCCCACAGACTCTCAAAGTCCAACACTTTTTCAAAAGAAAATCATCACCTACTGATTCTTCTCCCTCTGATGTGCTGATGATTGTAAAAGAATAATACATCAGCTATTTTCCAGGGTTCGTTAGAAAGCTTTTACACAGCGTGACAGACATTCTAGCACTTCAGTATGTATTATGAATATCCAGAGCAGTACATGCCAGGGAAGAGCTACTCTGTGCTCAGATACACCTGGTTCACATCACTACTGCAGAGCCACCAGTTACGGAACCAACAGAAACCACGTTCCCAGGATATTTGATGCAGATGCATAGTGCTGTATGCAGAAAGTTGCTGTAATACAAACATTTAGGTTACTCTCTCTTTGTCAATTCTATAAATTAATCTACAGAAAACTGCACCTATCCTGTAGCCAAACCAGAATAACTTTGAAAAAACAGGTGTTTTTTCAAAGACTACACTCTACTCTGCAGTTAAAAAATTACTTACTTTTAAACAGAGTTAAGTGTTTGTGGATTTTCTTTTGCACTAAGTTTAGCAAGCAGACTTCACCCTGAAAAGGTTGAGACACTTTCATATGTTACGTTTGGCTAAATATAATTTAGGAAGACAACAAGTGATCCCCTTTACAGTAAGATATGTTTAAAACTGTAATGTAGCAAGCAAGTAACTTTGTATTTCTTAGTTTCCAAGAATGAAGAAAGTTACACTTATAAAACAAGAAAGAAAGTCCTCCTACTAGTTCTGGTTAGCAGTGCCCCATCTCCAGAGCAGCCACAAGAACCTTGGGCCACAGAGCAGTCCAACAGGCCTGTGAAGGTATGAGCCTGCAGATGAGAGTCAGAGTGCCTCCTAAGATCAGTTTTGGCAACCGATGATCACAAGGAGTTTACAGAAGTCTGCTTGTCATCTTAAGCATAGCATCATTTACAGGCTGCTAGCCAAAACAATCATTCATTTCATATAGTTGTGTAGGAACTTCACTAGCAGCTGACCATGCAAATATTGGAATAATATTTAAGTTATACACATGGAAYTGTTTTAAATAAAAGTGAGCTGAAATCTAAGTATTTTAAGAGCTTATATTTGGATTTGTAAACTCTGACTGCAGTTTTTAAAGCAGAAAATATATAAAACCTTACCCTGCAGAGACCTCGGTTCTCTCTACAAACTTGAGAATCCTGCTTCACCTGCTACAGCAAACAACAGTAACACCTTACGCTGTACAAACAGTGCAGTCGTATTCAGATGTTAATTATCTCAAGAGCTTCAAACAGAYGAGAACCTCTGAGTACCTGAACTCATGTCTTCAGCTATAACAGACTCTCAGCTCTCTTCCAGAAGGCTGGTGGCAACATGCATATTTTGTTAATACACTTTTACTTATCTTTCATTCCATTCAGAAATTTTTTGTTTAAGAAAATTGACATGCTGTGCAGGTACTTCATCCTGCGTCCCACACAAACTACAACCATAAACTCTAAACATAGGTAACTGTGCTTGAAACTGGTGTGTTTTGTATAATCAGACCTTCGGCATTTCTTGACCACCCATCACACTTAAATGATGAATCAGAGTACTTGAGACTCTTCGTACAGACTTATTTGTAATAGAAACACACAAAACCAAGTTTTTGAACATCTCAGTTTTTGAATCTATTGCTAAGCACATATGCTTCCTATAATCATGGGTGTTAAGATTATTTTTCTTCCTCCCTTTAAATTTTAAAGCAAAGGGATGAGACTGACATTAGACATTTCAAAGTGGCAAAAGGAAAGGTTGCATTAAATTACAAAAACACAGAGTAAGAAGAACTGCCACTTTTTTGCTGTTGCTTGGATGCAAAAAAAAGATTTCGGTATTTTTCAGGACCACATAATCCTCACAGTCTAAAAACATTTATGTTCACTAAATAGGAAAAGTGAGGCAACAACTAACAATGCCTGTCATATTATCTTTGGCTGTCTGACTTTTGGGGTATAACAGAAACAGTGACTCAAGCCTGACTATAGCATTCTCACATATTTATAAATAAATTTTGTCTCTTGTAAAACAAACAATCCAGAAGAAACAGCATTTACAACTAGTTTGTGAGACAGGAGAAGATTATCGTAGCTTATTCTCTTTACTGGAATCCTATTTGATCCTTTATATTTTTGTTAGTTTCTGTACAATATTCCTACTGCTATAAAAGAGTTCTTTAACATCTATGATTAACTAGTCTCTCAACCACAGATCTTCTAGTGGCAAAACACAGCAATTAAATAACTGTTTCCTAAGATCTGAATTCTCTGTTTCCTTCAAGATACAGATCACTTGACCAGAGAGCTGCTCCACTACACACACAGATGAAATATAAACATACTGAGTCTAATCGTGTTCATTCTCAGATCATCTTTTGTTGCCTTATTTTCTCTATTCTGATTAATACTGAGACCAGAAGGCAAAAACATCACCAAGTTATCCTACGAAAGCTTCCTACAGTAAGGGGAGGGATTTCTTTACATTGACACAACAAAAAAAAGCGGKGGAGGGGAAATACTTCTGCAAGGACAAATGAGAGCTCCCCTTTGGTTTACCAGCTACCATCAGCCCTCAGACTTGCTCGCCAAAAGGCGGGTTGCCAAGAACCGAACAGTTCCAAAAAACCTCTCAGCTGATGGGTGAAGTTGAGGTACAAGTGAACTACGTGAGCACATCTAGAACACCTGGGTTTTCTGTTCCTGCTTTGGGACAGCTTCAGCCAGAACTGTGATTATTTGACTCACGCTATAAAGTAATAAATAAATAAATAGATAAATTTTTTTAAAAAGACACCTGACTGTTTCAAAAGACACTTGAGACAACGTACTGTATAGAAAACCATAGACAATTTACTAGCGTCATATGTTTACGGGGGGTAAATTGCAGATGTCTCTACCAGAAGGCAACATTTGCTAATATAAGACACCATGAAATCACCATTGTTTCAAGTCAAGTTACTATGTCATTACTGCTGAATAACTTAGAGTCAAGTATACAATTAATCCATGTCACCAATGCAGATAATCTGCAAACCACTGGAGCCATTTAATCTAGTGTTTTTAAAAGGAGGAAGGGGGAAGAGACAAAAGAAATTATTAGACATTCAGTAACCAGAAGACAAAGCCTATTAGTCAGCGGCAAATAAAGAAAAGGAAGCCAGCAAGATAAGATGCAGACCCCTAGGGAGAAAAAGCAAGAGAGAAGGAGGCCAGTCTGGGAATGCTGATGGAGGCTGTTAAGGGGTTCCCTTTCATCTTCTTGTGCCTAGCAAGTCCCTCAAGTGTTTACAGACTAGTCTTTCATCCTGCAAGAATCCTGGATAGCAATCTTCAGCTCTTGTCTTATTTTTAAGGATGAGGATGAATGAAAGTTCTGTTTTTCTAACAAAACCCATACCTTCACTTTTACAGTTTCTTTTTACCCAGAACAGAGAAGTACTTGTTATGTTCATTACTACAAACGTATGTGCCTAATAGAACAATTACATTATTTTTACACTTCACAAGTTCTTACAAACAGCCCAGTCCAAAGATGATGGGTATTCCATGGCTCTAAATTAATTGAATTGATCAACGTCTCCCCAGCACCAATAAAGAAAACAGACTGTTACAATCTGGAAAAGTTCTGAACAGTACTAGAGGTACTCACAGTCCTGCAGGCTTGGAACTGCACCTGTTCATATCCAATCCACCTTTGAATCACTTTCTGCCACATGAAACTGCAAGTTTACCGGATGTGAACATTTAGAACAGTAATATCTATCCCTCATTCCTCCACCTCCTTTTCATCCACTTTATATCCCCCTGCCCCAATACACATAGACAGGACACACAGAATTTTTTTCATGTTCCTTATGTTGAATCAAAGGAAGCAGCACAACCAAGCCTCTTCCTCATCCACACAGAAATCTGTTAGAACAAGTCCTTTTTCTTAGAAGTTCATCAAATGTTCTGGCAGCCTTTTTCCCCCGCAAAACATACTTCTCCAATTAATTTCAATAAAGCTCTTCCAAAATATCTGTTCTTGGTTGTGTTTCAAAATCACCTTTTAGTTCAGTTCATAACCCTCCCCCTTGATTTTTTTTTAACATAATCCATATTAAGTGGACAGAAGCAGAGTGTAACTATGAATGAACTTCCAAGCTCAAGAAATTTTAAGAACTTTAGCTAGAATTTGCTACGAACATGTCAATGTTCAACTACACAATAAAGCAAGTAACCGTACGGAGAAGGCATCAAATCCAGCTTCAGAGATCCAGGAGCAGATTATAGATCATATTGCAGGTCATCAGTCTCAACATGAAAACGAGTTTCAAAAGCCTCACATTGAGCTGTCAAGCAGTATCTCAACTATAAGTTCTTCCATGACTAGTTTTGCAAACTTGTTCAAGGATTACAATTATTCATGTCCACATAAAATTTGCTCTTAGGAAATAATCAGTATTTTAGAAATCTTTATAAAAATTGGTATTTCCTGTAAGGTTCTAATGATAGTCATATTTAATGAATTTGAACTAATTCAACACAGATCACAAGCTCTGCTTTTTCTGCTGACCTGCAGGAAATCTTTGCTTTAGACTGTGTGCTGCCTCTCACGTAAAGGGCTATGAAGGTTTTCTATATACTATTAACTAACATCCATCTTTAAAATCTTGTATCTTCCCAGCACAAAGTACAGAAGTGACAAGAATGCAAACCCTTTACTTTCACATGTAGCCTTAACCAAGTGACCATGTTTCCTCTTCTGAGAAGTATCTTATACCTGGAAAACATGCAGCAACAGAGTTGCAGGAGAGTCCAGATGTACTCAAGAAACACTAGTACTCCAACAGTCTGTCTTTCCACTGCTCACACAAATAAAACGCTAATGCCTTAGTTATACATTAACTGTTTAACAAAGAGGCTTTTAAATAGATAATAAGAATATTTCTAGTGCAGATGTCTTTCAATCATCTATTCTCCAACAACAGACAGACCATGCAGCAACACTAAAACTGACAGCGGSCCCTGATGCAAATTTTCAGAAATGTATGTCAGTCCTGTGCTTTTTTGTCTGTATCATTATACGCCTCTTTCTGAGCACTTAGCCTACTCCTCCTTTAAGTTACAGTGTAAGTAAGGCATTATCCTTTAAAAAAAATGTTACCAGCCGTGGATCACTGCTGTATTCCGACTCTTGGCATACGACTCCTCAGTTATCAATGTAACATTTTGAAGGAAAGCATATCAGCAGTGTTAACTATTTAAAGATAACCAGCTATTCTTTCCAACAACCACAGTGCTAACAGGAAAGGTATAGTCTTTAAACCAATATTTGCTTAAAACAAAAATTATGCCAGTTGCAACTCAGGTTGTTATGAGCAGCTTGTTAGTGTCACCACTGCCCCAAAGAGTAAGAGCGATTAGCACAGATTGCAGCTTTCACAGCACSGGTAAACATGTTCAGGAGAGGGAGACAAAGTTAAAATACAAAGAAATATGGTTGTGCAAATGCAGCATGTTCAGGTTATGAGAACTATCTCAGAAATAAGTTGCTCTACAATTTTATATCTCCGTTTTTTTTTTCCTCTCAAAACAGTAGGTATACGCACCTTCTAGCCTGACTCTTTTAAAGGCTGGGTATGACGAATATTTGGGCAAAGTAGATGATTCCTTCTGTCCTAAAGGAGCTGCCTTTCATCACAGAGACGGCTCGTTTACAGAGAGATGTCTTACGATCCTGTAGATGGCACACCCCAAAAGCCCAACAAGCCCCCGAAGTGAAGCAGCGCGGAGACTTCGGCAGCCACCCGAGCCAGCCGCGGACAGACCGACCCAGGGMACCGAGCGCTCCGCGCCGCCTAAGCTGCTTAAACGGCCTGCGAGCAGGAAGCCCGGAGAAACCAGAACTGGAAAAGCACCCCGGACCGGACCGGACAGGACCGCACCGCCCCGGGACGCCTCCCCGGCACCGCACCCGGCACCGCGAGGCCGCCCGCCGGCGGCGGCAGCTCCCAGGCCCGGCGGGGAGGAGCGGGGGTCCCGGTGCCCCCGCCGGGGGCGCCGCCGCG
>NW_028185039.1:4501580-4551538 GCF_003343005.1 Rhea americana | reverse complement strand
AGGCGCCCCGGCACGGACGGGAAGAGACATGGTCCAATTCACTCACCCTCCGCGGCGCYCAGCGAGACGCTGCCGCTGCTCCCCCGCTCCCGCCCCCTCCCTCTCCTGCATCACTTCCGGGGATGAGGAGTCAGCTGGCGGCGCCGCGCCGYGCCACGCTCCGCGGCGTGCCTGACGCCGCACGCACGCTGAGGGCAGAGCGGGCAAGGGGCCCGCGCCGCCGCCGCCGCCGCCTCCTCCCTCGCCCACCGGAGCGGGGGRACGGGGCTTGGCGGCGCCGCACTACTGCGGGAGGGAGGGGAGCGGGGCCCCAGCGCGTCTCTTCCCAAAGGTAAAGAGCGGCGGCGGAGGACGGATAAGGCGGCGCGGGGAGGGAGGAGGAGGAGGAGGAGGAGGAGGACAGGGAAGGCCAGAGGCCTGGGGACTAGCCACCCCCCACCTCACACCCCCCCACTGCCCGCGTTGGTTTAGCCCAGCCGCGGAGCCTGGCGCTCGCGGAGGGGGCAGCGCCGCCCGGCCGCCAGGGGGCGCCGCCTCCGCCCCCCCCGCGCCAGGCCCCTCTGGGCAGCGCCGCGGGCAGGGGCGGGGCTGCCAGCGCCATCTTGGAGTCCGGCGGCCGTGCGCCGGCGCTGCGGTGTGTGCGCGGGCCCCGGGGCTGCAGCTCCTGTTACGCCGGCGGGACGCGGCTTCGTGGCCAGAGCCGGGGAGGCCCCGGGGCAGCCGCTGTGCTTGAAGACCCCTAGGCCTCGTTCGGAGGCCTGTGGCCTCCGTGCCCCCAGCTCCCTCGCCACGGGTGGGAAGCAGCTCCCTGTCCTCGCCTCGCCCCCCGGGCTGTGGGTCCTGTCCCGGCGAAGGGTGAGGGCGGGCCCGTGTGCTGTCGGTGAGGCAGCGACAGCAAACAGCTGTGCCAGCAGCTTCCACGAGTCAGCAAAGGGTTTAAAGCTCCTTTAAAACCTAGTGCTGGTGAAGGCCCCGAAAGCTARTCTATACACCACCTCAGGAGAATCTAATGTAAATACTGATAAGGCCATTGTCAGGGAACTTCTGAATTTGAATTGAATTCATACATTTGATCTCAAAAAAAATTTTTTTTCAGAATATACTCTGGTATAGTGTTCAAATTATGACTAAAAATTTTCAGTAGTGTATGTCCTGGGAGTGAAGTTTCAGAAAATCAAAGTATAGTGTTGTGACAGCTTTATTAAATGAACCAAGGAAGGAAGAAAGAAAGGGGAAAGGGAGGATTGTTCCTCTGCTGTGTTAGTACACATTTTCTCAAGTTTGGGAGCTGTTCCAGTGCTGGGAAATAAYGTCTGTTCAGGCAGGCAGTTGCATTTGGCTCAAAGCCAACATGGGTATAAGGTACATAAATCTATACTGGGTTTTTGTGTCCCTGTAACATTTCTATATGTCTCTGTATTATATAAGTGAGGTCAATCAAGGATACCTGAGATTTTATTGTTTCCACTAAATTTCTAGCACTGCATTAAAACTTTTCTCTGCTTGTGACTAATAGCTAGCTCATAGCTAAAAAAAGGAGAATAAAAGTGTTTCTAGATCTGTGAAAGCACAAGTGACAGTGTTGCACAGGACTACGGTTGGATTTATATTCCTTCAGACTTTACCTGGAAAATGTCTGCTTTTAGGAGAAATCTAAGAAATATTTAAAGCAATTTGCTGTTTTTCCTTTTTCCTCTCCCTCCCTCCATAGTCTTAAGTCAGCATTTCTAGTCCTCCTGAGGCAGCTACTTTATTGAAATGGAGGAGGCACCCCTAGAATAAGCTTGTGTATGTCATACCAATACCAGCTAATGCCTCAACAACCACAAAACTAAGAAAATGAAAACTATGTGATCTAAAGGGACTAGTTAAAGGTTTCCACTTCCATTATCCAAATTTAGAAAATGTTACAGAATCCTAATTGTTTACAAATTCACTTGTTTGAAATGACATAGGAAAAACATGGAAAAACTCACACCTTTTACCATTTAATTACATTCTCTTTGCTTTCAGTTTCCTTTCTTCTGATCAAAAGACCACTCTCTGTATAAGGGTGATCCAAGTTCAGTCCCAAATCCCAGGCATGAATAGAATGGCAGAATTTGCACTGCACTGATGGACAGCATAAGTACAAAGACTTAGAGAAGGTAGTTCAGAGGTGGTGATCGGTGTTTCAGATCACTTCAGTGAAAGATAATGATACAACAAAATCTAAAACCATGTGAAAGTCACCTTGTTTTCAGATGTCGCTACCAAACATAAAATGGTTCTTTTTCACCAAAGCTGTGTAGGTTGTAGATGGAAATAATGAGGAAATACTTAGAATCAAATTCATCCCTAGTGGGAATTTCTTGAAACCTACAGGGTTGCATCATTGGTAGTAATTGAGGATGTGACACCATCATGGAAGAATATGATCTCTCTTAGTTTGTTTTTCACCGTGTGAATATTTTGGCTCTGGTTTTGCTATGATTTGGGTTTGACTGAATCTTTGGGGGGGGGRGTGTGAATACTAAATCAAAAATGAAAACCCAGTCGAGTTGCCACTTCTCTAGGTATACACTGTAGTCACATGTGGTCAAATGTTTGCAGTGTACTAGCTGTCACAGGCCACTAAATCCTGTTGATTTGAGTAAAAGAAGGTAAGATGACTGTTGTGGAAAGTAGATCTTGAGATTTAGTATTACTGGAAGGTCACTTGGGTGATCTGCCCAGCTATCACAAGAATCCTTGATCCCCTTTCTTTCCCTGTGCAGGCACTGACTGTTCTAGCTGTTGTCCCACATGGAAATGATAGGCCAAAATCACTGCTGGTGTAAGATTTACACAAAGGACGAATCTAAATTCCTGACTGTAGTTGCTGTAAATAGCTGTGAAATGAAGTGAATTTTTGATTATCATCTGTTGCATTAGCAGCAGGAAAGAGATGACAGGTGGAATAAGTAAGCTTTAAAATAAAATTAAAAGCCAGATACAGATTTTGTTGGTGGGGGCATTTCTTTAAATAAATGTTAGTCACAGTGTGGATTTGAAAATATGAGATACATATTTCCATACAGGCTGAAGTTTACAGTTTTTATATTATAGTGTTGATGCATATCTTTTTAAAGTATGTCACTTATTTCCATAACAGAAATGTGATGATAGCTTTGATTCAGAAGGCAGTCGCCCAGCAGTTTGTCATTGCATCTTTAAGACTCCTTGCCAGTAGCAAAGCAGCTGTCAAACAGAAGTTATGTTGTCCCTAAATAAAACAATTTACATATGAGAAGCTCAAAGCTGCTTTTTCAAATTATTTCACCCAGAGTTCTGTTCCCCACCTTCTCTTTCCTTTCGCAAATATGGTTACAGCATCAGCACTAAGTGTCTGAACGTTACTAATGAGTGCCCTAGTTAGCTCAGATGTAAGAGAAGAGATCCATTGTTTTAAAATACTCTTTTTTTTTCCCCATGGGCTATTATGTTCACCCTTTGTTTCCTAAAATCCTCTATGCACTGCTGGCAGATTTGATGTTTAAAGTCAGTAGATGATACTTGACTTGAAAAGAAAGGACAAAATAAAATAGACTTATAACTTCAGTAGAGGAACTGTACAAACAGGAGGAAGACGCTAGACACACGTTCTTATTTCAGCCCTCTTCCTTAGGACACAGCTGTAATTTGGCTGCTTCTATATGAATATTTTCCTTGCAGCTTGCCCTCTGTCCTAACTTTGCTTTGTGTCTGTGCTGTTGGGGGACACTTTATAGTGCAGTTGACAGATTGCGTTACTTATATAAACTTTTAATTTAAATTCTATACAAACCTGCAAATAGCAAAAGAATATAGGTGTTTCAGATTATTGAACTTTTGCATCAACCATCCAAAAAAAAAATGTTTCCTGAAAAAAAGCTTGTTATTATATTTTACAGTCTAAAGAATTATTTAATTATCACCCAAAACATTTGCATTTTCATCATGCAGTAACTCGTTAACTACTCAAGCCTCCTTAGCAGGTTTGGGTACAATGGGATATTTCATGTGCTTGATCTGCATGTTGATAACAGGGGTTTGCATGTAGATCAAAAGAATGATACAACCTTGTATTGTCAGAACTGTCTGCCACAGCATCCAGCAAATGCTTATTTGGGAGCCAATGCATGGCTCACTTCCAAAGACTTAATTCTAACAGTCAACTCAAAAGAAGCCTGTAACCTAACACTTTTACCACTGATATATTTGTGCACGCAGACCTACCTTTGACCCCTACCAGTTTGTTTTGTTGCAGTCAGCACCTGAGATTTGCTCAGCTAATACAATAGCCATGTACTTTTGGACAAAAACGCTTGTGGTTAACCTCCGTGGGCTGCATTCTGCAATGAAATGAAGGGCGGTAGAAGTTAAACCATGGGTGTGACTGCCACAAGATGAGTGTTAGTGGGAAAGTGGTGTAACATCCACTTAGCATTCCAGAGATGTGCAGTGTAATTATAATTTAAATGCCAAAGATTTAAGTAGCAAGATGAGTAACTAAAAGGACATAAAAGCCTCCCTTATCTTTCTGTCCCACTCAAATTAATTTTGCACACCCACAAAACTAATACAAGTAGTGTCACTTGACACCTAATACATGATCTGTACCATCACTTACATTTCTGTAGGTGTAAGCTCTGTTTATATCAAAGAAAAAATTCCAATCTCATTTATAGGTTTTTAAGTTGAAAATAATTCTGCGCCCTTAGTGGAATTATCCATTTTCACATTGTCACGCAGATCAGAACTTGACCCATGGTTTGGCTTTTATCCTGTTTGTTTTCATCCTTGTCCTTGATAGAAGGGGAGGGAAACTTCTCACACCTGCATTTCTGCATCTCTGCAGGAACAGTTTATGAGCAGGTCTGTAATGTTAGAAATTGTTAATTAAAGTCAGCAGTAGGAGCAGCTCATTGCTAAGTATATATGAAAATCTGCTTAATGTCTTTTACAGCATTTAGTGCATGCAGCAAGGAAAGCAATAATATGAACCTGCAGCCTGTCTCTGTACCAGGGGCATAGGCAATGGACTACACAGCCCTGTATTAATTTCAGCTCTGAGAAAATTAAAAAAAAAAAAAGAAGAAGAAGAAGAAGAAGTAAGTTCTAGGCAAGGGATGAGAAGCAACTAGTGGTAAAAATAAATTACAAAATTTTAAACAAAGTCTTTATAGATGCAAACAAACTCTTGGTAGTGCTCATAATCCAAAAGTGACAGGTGTGATTACAGCTCTGAACAGAGGGTGTGCATGGTCCCAAGTTCTGGCCTCTGAAATTCTGATTTTTTGAAATTCTGAAATCTGATGCTTAGGTCAGAATTCAGACTTATATTAAAAGCTTTGTTTGCCCCCAAGGTATTCCTCCTATTTGTCTTTTTAGATTACAAGAAAAACCTGAGCTGAAAGTCTCCAGTGCTACCTTCTGTTAGCTGTCAGCAGGGGAGAAGAGTATTTCCAATTCAACCAGAGGTGAGACCTTGGAATAAAAGCAGAGGGGTGAGGCCAGGAGGGGCTGTAGGTAAGGAGAAGATTTGGGACTTAAGGTTGTGCTAGGTCAGTTCTTGTAACTGGAGTGTTTATAATCTATGTAAAATAATGCACTCTACAGAGGAAGACAGTAATTCTTCAGATACAAGTGCATGCATAGCTTTGTGTATGAGTAATTTTATTGCCTGAAATGGAGCTATAGAGTGGATAATGCAAAGTATTTATTCCAAAATGTTTGAAGAACAGGGACTGCTCCTCTCTTTTATTGTGCGTATTTTGTTTCCAAGAAATACCATAAACATTTACTAGAAAAACTTCTGCTGTATATGAAGAATAATTTTTATCTCTGGAGGGAAATATATGATTGCTTAAACATTTTAAGGGAAGAACAGCAAATAAAACTGCTCTCTCAAGAATCGGAGAAAGACAGTTTTATGTCAATAATTCTTAAAATCCCTACCAACATGAAACAACAAGAAGTCTTTAGATCATAGCGATGGTTAACACAAAAAGGAGTATGGGTCAAATCCTGCCTTCAGGTTAGCATCTGTGATTCCAGTTTTGGTGAGGGGAAGATCATGTGAATGTCTGAAGTCACAGGAGGACTGTACTGAAAAGAAAATATCTGAAGGTTAGCAGCATTTGAGATTCAGCCACTTGAGACCTCTATGGCCTGAGAGGTGTTTGATTAATAAACGTTCTTACACTCTCCACAATACTAGTAATTGTCAAAGACTGCAAGGACATAGGGCGGTATCCACATCATCCAATTTTTCACAGTGATTTGGGTGCATGCATAGGGAAGCCGATTTTCCTTTATCGCCACGTGAAAGAGTGCTCCCTCCAGAGGGCAGTTCAGGCCGCCTAGGTTACCCTGCTCCAGAGGAGCTATCCTCCCTTTATACTTACCACAGCACAGGTCTGATTTCAGAGCAGATTCAGCCACAATAGCTAGAGCTCCAGGTTGGCAAATGGATCCTGAGACAGTCAGATAAGGTCCTATCCTTGACCCTTGTTTCTCATTGCACCCGTAATAATTTTTTTACTTACTCACTTTGCAGTGTCCCTGCATTTTACTTTTGGACAGTAAGGCATCTCTGACAGCTCTGATTTTTTTTTTCTCATTTTTTTTTCTGCAAATCTAATCCATGATAGATTGGAATTGGAATTTGGAGAGGAAGCCATGTTGTTCTTCTAGCCATGTATTTATCACAGGGGTATTCAAGGTCTGGGATGAAATATTGGTATCGCTTTAATGACAAAATACTCATTTACATAGAATGAGAATAGGATTTCATTCCTGATTTTTCACAAAGATGCCTAGCACAATTGTAGGCTTATTCAGCAGGATCAGGAGGTACTCAGATTTCTGAAAAACAGGACAGTCAGGACTTCCCTAAAGCCACAATGAGAGTCTGCAACACAGCAGCATTTCTAACCTCTCCTGTAATGCTTAATCAAACTGCTTTCATCATCTTTTAAGTGTCAAACTCCAGTGTGAATCATTATTACACACTGTAATGGTATCACAAATGAGTTTCTTGGCACCTGAAACCCACACTGGTTTTCAGCAGTACTGTAGTGGCTTTGTCATGTGCTCTGTTCACAGATTTCAAGGTGCTTTGCGAAGATAGGGTAGGCATTGTTATGGCAATTTTACAGAAAGAGGGATGCCTGGTAAGAGTTTCAGTGACTTGCCCAATGTCTTGTTGCAAAATAGCAGTGAAACACAATCCAGGTACCCTGGATGCAGGATTGTGATTCATCAAAGCACTAAAGCAAGCGCTTAATTTTGAGCAAGAGCTTAAGCTGTTTGGATGGAGACAGGTTTAAGTATCAGTTTACATACTTTGCTGCATTGAGTTTTCAGCTTTCAGCAGCTAACTTATATTTACAGCTACTTCAGTTCTCCTGTAACTCAGCAGATTTTTAGATGGATGTTGAAAAATTTAGATAGGTGGAAATATTTTTAAACTAACTCAATTGTGTGAAAAATGTACTGCTTCGTGGCCTTTTAGCAAGCCAGTGGTCATGCATATGTTTGGAATTTTGTGTTTTTTTTATTTAGATGACACTAGTTACTCGACGAGAAGTTCTTGGCCTTTACCGCAAGATATTCCGAATAGCCAAAAAATGGCAGTCTGCATCAGGACAGACAGAAGAAACTATTAAAGAGAAACAGTACATTATAAGTGAAGCCAGAACATTATTCCGAAAAAATAAAAATGTATGTGGGTTTCCTTGTGCCTTTCATTTTCTGAATGATTCTCTCCTTGTGCTGTGTTCTCTTAGTGATTGGACGTTAAGATGTTAATACCAGTTGATTTCCCAAAATTCATTCACCTTAAGAACGGGTGCGAACACATTATAAAGTGTATTTAGCTTATAGTTTAAATTTCAGCCCAAAATAATAATTAAAAAAAAAAAAATCAGATCTTCTTTAACCTCTTCAGAAGGCTAAAGGATGTAGGGCTTTCATTAAAAAATGGCAAGAAAAAGCTTAATTCCAAAAATATTGCCTATGAAATTATCTGAAGCCACTTTTGATCTTTTAGAAAGCTAGCTAGGTATATCATTACCAGTGTGATGGCAAGCAGAACTCAGTAGATTGTTATGCTTTCTTTTCAAAGCAACAATAATTGGCACTTCTTTAAAAGAGGCCTGCCTTTAAAATTTTTTTTTCTTAAGATACAGGCATATCTTGATATTGCAAACTTTTTTCAAGAGGGGCAAATACAGACTCCACAGTAATCAAAGGTTTTTTTTTAACCATCACAATATTTATTGATATATTATTTTGATATAGGACAGAATTCAGCTAATGAGTGAATTTAAGACCCACTTTATACCACATTTCTGACTTCAAAGGGAGTTTTCTACACGGAATGAGAACAGAATGTAGCCYGAAAGGTCTCTCCTCTTTTCCCCTAGCTACCTTGCAATATGAATGGGTCAGTGTTGTTTTTCATGGAGATAGTAGTAGTTTACACGTGCATTGTCTTTTTTACTAAGAAAATGCCATGTTTGGGTAAAAAAACCCTCCTTTCAGAGCTTCAGCTCTGACATACTGTGGGCCTTAATATCCAATGCCATCAAGCCCAGAACTGTTGAGTCAAGGCAAGTGCTAATGTTACCTTTTATGGATGTGAAAAATGCAATCACTGTATGCTTGGGGTTGCCAAAAAAACAAGCAAAAAAAAAAAAAAAAAAGTCATGTGGCTGTACATCACTTACACTTGAGCTTCTAATTGCTAATTGCTGTACTTTTTCTTTTCACAGTTGTTTTAACTCTGTGTTATCTTAGGTAACAGATCCAACGCTGATTAAACAGTATATAGAAGAATGTGAGGCAAGAATAGAAATTGGACTTCACTATAACATCCCCTACCCAAGACCTGTGAGTATAAATCTAGTCATAAGTCTTCAATAAAATCATAACTTCACATCACTGTCACTACACGGCATTTTAAAATRAGCTTGTACTTAAGTGCTGTGATAAATCGGAACCAAATGAGCCAAGTATATATTGAAATATTCTCCATTTGCGGATTGGCTAATTTCTTCTCAAATTAAAGAGTCAAAACTGCAATATCATTGCATGAGGTGATCTCTCAGGGACTGCAAATATTTAGGTAGTCTTGAGTGACCAATGAATCATAATGTGTAGAAAAAGATGGTAATGAAATCAMATGGAATCAAATCTGTTAATCTTTCCACATGAGAAAATAAGAATATTTAATTATATTACATTTGTGATGGATACAATAATTTTCACAGTCTATACCTCTTGTTAAGTGTTCTTGTAATAAATTGGGTCTTGTGAGGTGCCTCTCTGCCTATCTTGTTGCTCCTGTTCATCTATTCCTAGAGAAAAGCCTGCCAAATATTACTGAGATTGATGGAAGTCACGTCTTCTATTGCATCATTCAATATAGTTTCCTTACTGCCCTGTCATTTGTGTCTGTATTACTTTATGCTGCCTCCCATAGAGACTTCTTCTCTCTTTGTATTGATTAGTTCACATTGTCACTTATATAGTTTCCTTATCAGGCAGGTCACAGTCATAATTAATTTGTATCATCTTCATCTTTATTTATAAGATGCTTGCTGAGGATACAGTCACTGCTGGCTTTCACATATACTTTGTTCTTCTTCTCAGTATACAGAATAACAATGCACGTGGCAAGTAATGCTCCTAGGAATGGGCTTAAAATGTATGCTCTGCAGTGGCTTGCAAATCCCGAAGGACCTCTCTTGTAAAAGACTAAGACCTCTAACGCCTCTCTTGCAAAAACTCAATGATCCTTATTTTTCATATTTTACCATATCTGCTGCTTTAGTCAGTGCTTTTACTACTATTTGCAGCTAAACAGCTATCTTAAAGGGTGTCAGCCTCAGCAACAATAACATCTGACTGCTAACACCTACAATTTTCAATCACTTTGGGGGGAGTATAGCTGTATGACTCCCACTAAGTCTTATGAAGTACAAAGACTTTGTCAATCAAAGCCTAAGCCTGTCACCTATTGCTCCTTATGCTCGTGGAGTCAATGACATTGATTGTGCATTTSAATATGGTATATGTAATCATGACAATAAGAAGACAATCTTTCAGTACATACACAACTTGGAGTTATTTTGTGGCTTGTTAGCTTGGTATGAATAAAGCACAGCCAGCTTAACTTGCAAGACTTCTATGCAGGAATTTATAGTGTTTTCTGGGTCTTCTAAAGGCCTTGTTCTGGAATACTGTATGCAGTACTATTTCAACAAATGTTTTTCATCGTTACCATCTGATCTCAAACTACAAAGTTACTAAAGCTTAAAATTTACAGGATTTAAATGATTGCCAGTGTATTTTACACAATAAATACAATATTTAGGGCCTGAAAGTTAAATCACTCATCACTCTGAGCCAGCTGTCCTCCAAAAAATCTAAGAAAATAATCTGGTTTGAGACAGCATGGTTATGCTCTCCCAAGTGTGAAGAAATTATTTAAAGCTGCATGAAACCTAGTCTGTAGATAAGGCTTCTTTTTCTTGTAGCTTCTCAACATGCAACTAACTGGTGGGATTCTGTTTTCTAGATCCATCTGCCTCCTATGGGTCTTGCCTCTAAACAAGGCCGTGCATTTCGACACCAGGAAAAACTGAGGAAGTTTTCCAAGCCAATATACCTGAAATCCCATGATGATATTTCGTAAGCCATCATTTAAGATGTGAGGTGTTTGGATTGTAATTCTGCAACAATTTTTTGTCCAACTGTGAATGAAGCTGTTTTGGTCACAATCTCACACATTTCCTGAGGCCAGAAGGCTAACTGAATACAATGCATATGATGGATAAGGTTGGTCTAATATTTATTACAATTCAACCACTGGCTGATCAATAAAAGTAGTAGTTTTCAAGGAGTGAGGTGTGATATGAAGATTACTTTGACATCAGGACAAATTACAGCAGTTTCTAATACCGTGCTGATCCATAGCAGGGTATTTGATAGTTGGAATGGAGACTATATATGCTCAATTGTGGTTCAAGGTAGTGCCTTATATAAGGGTCAGCAAAAAGCAGAATGTCCAGGAGAATCAAGCAGGCATAGTGCCGCCTTCTGAATTTCTTCCCTTTGGAGAGGGTGAGTGTTGAAAGGTAAAGTTTGGAATTCCATTACACAGCTAAGAGTAAAACATTGCAGTGTTGGGTTCCTCACGTTCTCATGAATGGATGGAGGRAAAGCTTTTCCCCTCTTAGTAGCAATGCAGGAGTAAACTTAAGGTGCTTTGTGTATCATCACCATGCATTTTTACATAGCTTTTCAACATGGTCAGCACCCAGGCTTTCTCACATTGAGAAAAGAACCCTGATTTCTTAAAGTATCTGCAACTACCTTTTCAATTGCTTGAGTTCAGGGGATATTTCTGTTTCCTTTGTCTCCTGTGAATGGAAGTGAAATGAAATTCTTTTCCTCCCCTCACTGGCCACAAATTGTTTTGGCTTCTTCTGATTCCTTTGGCTTTACCAGGCTGTCTACAAAGTCTCTTCAGGAAAGTTATGGAAGTTCAGGAAGTATGTCCTTCAGGCTAGAAATACCAATGAGACCAAGCTGTGGACAAGGGTTGCACTGTACTGGGAGACTGTGTAAGCACAGCTGAGAGCTGCTTTAAGGACAAAGGGCATAAGCAGAGACCTATTCTATCCTGAAGGTAGTGATAGCAAAAAAAAGTAAATTTGAAAAATGCAGTATTTATTATTTCCTGTTAAAGTGGGCAAAACCAATGAAATCTCATTTTTCAAGATCTCCAACTGATCGGTAAAACCCTAATGGAAGATGGCAAAGAAATAACCGTAAAAAAAGGTTAAAACTGATCATGTATGGAGGAGCAAAACAGTTCCTTCTCCCAGAACGTACTTTTAACAGTGAAAGAAATACAGGCCAATGAATAGGAAAGTACAAGGAAACAATCAGAAGTGCTAGTCAGCATGACAGGTACTGGCTAGCCCAATTCCTGACTACCCTTAATAGCTTCAGTCCACAAAGGTATCTGTTCCCATGTAATTATTTCCTCATGTGGGAAATAACCTCTACTGAATATGTAAAATGTCATTGTTCTGCCTCTTATTGGGAACTTTGCAAATTTATTGCTACCAGGAAAACACAAAACTCCTTTAGCCTAAGAAGAGGGGGAGGGAGTACAGAGACAGTTAAAAACAACATGATTATACATTTCTTAATCCTTCACTGAAAAAAGTCTAAATAGAGTCTTTTACCATCCTCATTTTGATACACCAGCGTGGAGATAGGTCAACTCAGCCAAACCAAAATGTGTAGAGACATGGAAGCTTAGACTCAGTCTTTGTTATGAAGCTATGACTTGAAACTTTTCAATTTTAAAATTAATGTGGCCAATTAAGGTAGTGATGCCGTGATTCATCAGGTAAATAAACAGGCATGTATATGAGCAGTCTAAATATACTGCCTGTATTATAGTCACAACTCTTTATAGAGCACATACTATATATGCTGTGGATGCTCTAGATAATTTCTAAAGAATGCCCATAAAAGTACAAAAGATTTACACCAACTGAAARTAACACTATAGGATTGAGTTTATTTCTTAAGGGACATATTATTATGCAATTTGTAAAAGGCTCAAGTAGTCTAATGTAATTCAGGTGAGTATCTAACTTGTTTAACTGAAAATCCAGTAACCTGAACTGCAATAACAGCATCATATTATTAGAGATATTTTAAAATGCTTAACAGTCCATTAATTTTTCAAAGTGTTTGAGAAATGATGGATTAACTAGTGCTTGATCCTCTTCATTTTCCAGCACTGGAAGGCCAAGACTGAAATTTGTTACAACCTCTGGCTCCTCAGCTGAATGAAGGCATAGACCCGCTCTATTGTTAAGTCTGGAGAGCAAACCTTTCTTTCACAGCCTAAGTTAAACTCTGTATGGAAGGGAGAACCTGCCTCCAACAGTATCCTTTTGTCAAGCTGTTAAACTACCATGCTGATGGAGTTTCATAAAAAGAATATCTTCTGTAACTCACTCCAGCTGGTCACTGGTACTCATAAATAACACCAAGGACCATAGCCCTCTTGCAAAATACAACACCAAGTTCTCTGACAAAGTATCTCAAAGATACTGCAATATGTCATTTCTACACATTGATTTTATTTGCAAAAAGATGCTGCCCTAAAATGCCTTTGAGTTCTTGAGAATTTGTAATGCACTGTACTGCCTTAACTTCCATACTCCCCTTACAATAAATCCTGTCTTTTTCCAATTTATCATGCTAGTCAGGAGATGCTTTAGAATTTCAAATTATTTAGAATTTCAAATTGTCTGACGGGTTATTATTCTATAGAAATAAAAACCTGAGTCAGCTGCTTGAACTCTCCTGTAAGCTAACCCATAGGCAATGCAGTGGTAATTTGTTGACATGACATCTGCCCTTAAATATCCAGAAACACCGCTTTTCTAGAAATTGTCTAACGCTATCATTAATAAGGTCATAACTTACGAAACAAAACAATTAAGCCAAATTCAGCAGTAACATTACCGAGCACACAACGATTTAAGCAGATGGGATTGGCACCTGCTTATTGAGTGTACTCCTTCATGTTTTATATGAGTGAAGAAGCTCTCATTAAGTTACAGCAATGACCCAATCTATTCCAAGGGAAGTATCTTAGAACAGAGATATGGTTAAGTTGGATTAAGTCATTCCCACTAATACAAGTTTGTTCTTGTAATACATTTTATATCTGGAGAAAATAAAGGTAACTTGGACTTTGGCCTCTTGGGGCCCCACTATGTATTGGTCAGAACTGATGTCAATAGAGCCATCTTTTATCCACAGACAGGTCACTTCTTTGATCATACCTATGAATTCATTTTCAAGAATGTTAATTACAGGAAGAGACCTTCACTTTTCACTAATTTTTCTAATCCTATGAGCCAAACATTCTAACTTACAGGAACTCATAAGAGGACAAATTGGGGGCCTTTGCATTGTCTTTTTGCCTTTTCACAGTATAATTTTCTCTTTTAGCAGCCCAGCAGTGTCATGATCAACAGGCACTTTCTGTTTCTAAAATGGCTTTTTTTGTAAAGATTAGAAAAAAGCTTCCATCTCCTGAGAAAATGTTCCAACTCTACTGGTYTTTCAGCATCACTAGCTGAAAATCTGTCCCTGCCATTTTTAAAGGCACAAGTGTCTGTTGCTCCCCAGTGTTTGTGTACTGCTCCCCCCCCCTCCCCAGCTTGGGCTGATTAGTGAGGCTGGGCATTTATGGTCTGCAGTAATTACGGGGGGGGAGGGGTTGTTTAATGTGAGTTTCTCACTGAGAAATAGAAGTACTAAACCCGTAAAACTAAGAATTCTAATACTACTACTATAAGGAACTTCATTTGCCTGCAAATGTTTTACATTTTAATCATGAAATTAAAATTCATCCAGCTAACAGCTGAGTTGCCTTTTTTTCCCTTCTTAACTCAGCCAACAAATGTTGTCAAGTCTCATGCTCTGCCAGTTTATCATTCTTCAGAAAACCCTAGATAAAACACAGCAAATAATGTTGAGAAGCTTACTTCAAAAAAAAAAAAAAAAAAAAAAAATCACAGAAACATATCTCTAAGACAGATATCTCTCACAGTAAGTTCCACTGTTTTTTTTTGTTTGTTTGTTTTTTGTTTTTTTCTCTTTAATAGTAAGAGCAGCTCAGGAAATCACATACTTCTTCAAGAATTCAATAACCATGAAATAAAGCAACTTAGCCATACCTGATTTCTCCTGAAGGGGACATAGCAACAGATAGATGCGTGAACCTTCTTTTACAGCCTTTTTCCATACCTRAATCCTTCAGTCACATCTACAAAAGCTCGAAATAAATCTTTATGTTCTAATAGATGCCTTCATCTCCAGTCTAAATATCAACACAGAAGAATTTAGAAAATTACCGCAATAGCAAAAACATTGCACACAATGGAGCAAAGACACTGTATCTTCACAAGAAAAGGAACCACAGTAACTGTGTCATTCAATAAACTACCCATTAGTGTTTGTTCCTGAAAAGACATTAACCAGAAACCCACATGGCAAGCTACCACAGAGTATTTTCCAATAGTTTGAAAGTAATTTATCTTCACAGAATGTAATTTAGTTAATACTAGTGAGTCTCGTTTTTAATTCGTAATGGCTTAATGTATTTAGAGGACTTTGTTCACAAGACTGGCATTATCTGAAGGAGGATGCAGAAACTCAATCTTGTTTTCRATTTTTCAGTTCAGTGTTTTAAGAATTTTCACTGTACTGTTGCCCCAGTCTCCCTTCCAGCAGTGCCTCAGGACAGGGTATTATCACAGCAGGTAAGCTGTCACCAGCGTCACTTAGAAGCATAAGTTCAAGTCTAAACAGAAGGATCCTTCRGAGAGCAGTGGCTGAGCAGAGCCAGCCATGAGGATGGATCTGCTACATAGGTGCAGCCTCCCTGGGTCTGCGCCTCAGCACGAGTGTTGTGTGCAGAGGGGCTGGAAAAGGAGGCTGCTGAGTGCTTTGTTCTCTCTGATGTTGCAGTGGCCTAATTAGTGATCTGAATTGTTCATGCGATTTTGCTTGCCATACGTATCTTCGTAACAGACACAGGTAGCAATTTAAAAATACAGTAATTACAATGTTTCTTCAAACATATGCACTAACTTTCAATTAACTTTAACGATACAAAAAGTCAAAAGCATCTGCAATATTCCATTAAGACAACTAGCAGGAAACTGTATTTTTAAAAGACTACTTTTTCATTATTTTTTATTTTGATTTACTTAGCTCTTCAGAAACATAACTCCCCTCTCAAAAAAATCTTATCAGTTTGGGTGATCATGCTGTAACAATAATATACAATGAGATTTATTTATGCTGCACATGCTAAATGTAATTCCATCTGAATTTTATTAAGGCTAGTTTTTCCCTGTCAGTAAGCTGAAACACCTATACAACTCTATCAACTTTTTTTTAACAAATATGCATTAAGACTTCAGATCTGTCATCTTTGCACTAGTAAAAATGTAACAATATGCACCAAATGCCAACTTACTCTACTGCTTAAGAGGCATCAGATATGGTAGATAAAAATACTGTACTAATTACCTATGTATATTATATGCAGAGCAGCAGTATACAATGTACCTGTAGCATAGCTTGCTTACCTGTATGTTACCATTCTTAAAAGTTACTGGTTTATAAATATCTATATAAAACATAAAGCAGTGGTTAATAAAACAATAATGAACACTGTTTTCTCTTATAATAACTACGCACAAGACAACAGATAAGTTCCTATGATAAGATCTGCATGGTTTAATTAGTTGTAGCTGCATAACTTAATGATTGTAGCATAATACTGGAACTGCTGAATTATAGCTGTATCTGACTTTTTGAGACCTCAAGCAAGTCATTAAGATGCTGCAATCTGGGCAATCAAAAAATGAAGAGACTCCAAATTAGGGGATGTTTGTGCTTTTTTTTTTATTAATGTTTGCCTTGATCTTTGCACTTCCCTTGCACTGTGTATAAAACAAATCTAACGATCCACCATCAGTACCTCCTTGGCATGCTGTGGGTATTAATTAATGACTGCACAGCTCTTTGAAGATGTTCAGGGCTATTTTATTTTTCATTAATGTTTGCAAGTTACTTTGAGCATCACTGATGAAACAGCTTAAAACAAGTACAAAATAGCAGGTGGTTATTAGTCCAACATGCAAGAGGGCAAGACAAGGAAGTAAAATCAGACTGTGAGGGAAAGGAAGCTTAGCTCCTTTCAGGCACCTTATATGTGTAGGTAAATAAGACTGAAATAAAAATTTAAAACATCATGAGAYAAGCATGCTGTTCTGAGAAATGGYMGGCTCCCAACACATGTGCTATCTAGAAGTTTTCCATAGAAATTCTGGGGCAAATCTTCAAGGACTAKCAGTTACTATAGCTTCCTAATACAGCTCTGGCAGTTTATTCTAGCTGAGGRTTGGTTTTATATGTTGTGAGCAAACTATTCTTGTCTCCTCCCTCCTCGACCTACACACTCCTGGGATACAGAAGTGGTAGGCAGATCCAGAGAGAGCTGTTTGTAAGAGCTGTGGACTAGGCTCCCATTAAAATCAGCAGCAAAACTCTATCAATAATCTCTTCGGGCCCAATCTTATAAACAAAGAAGCCCCATGAGTGCAGCAAGGTGGAAATTCTGTTCATTCCGATCTATTGCAAAATAAAGCCTAGACCTTTGAAAAATGTTTCTGTGCTCTTTCTTTAATCACTCTTCCCTAATAGGTGAGAACAGCTAAAAACCAAAGGAAACTGGAGCTGCTTTAAAATCAGCAGGAAGTACTGATAAAAAATAAATAAATAAAAAAAAAATAAAATGCAGCCCTTGGGGAGTAAAGTACATCTTTTAATGGCAAAATGTGAGTGTTTTGACTTGCAAACACTCAGTCATCTAACTGGCATAGTGCTGCCACACCTCGATTTATCCAGTGTTTCTGGGGCTTGTCTGAAGGGAGYTCAACTGAGAGAACATAGTTGGTGGAGTGGCCCGTAGTGGATAAGACACCTCTTCTTGCACTTGTCTTGTATACAGGACATGAATAGATGTTCTCATGTAGAAATGTRGAACTTTCTCCAGGTTTCAGCCAAATTATAGGCAAAGAATCATAAAGGATTTTTGGAAGTGATTCTCCAATCAGCAAGGATTCTCTATCCCATCGTGCACCTTCCAAGAAAAGGCCTTTTACATATGCCCCATCTTCTGGCATTTTCTCCATTGTATGCTCCTGTTTCATCACCTGGAACAATTAAATCATTTGTTTTATTTTTATATTGTGTATACTAAATCCTGTAAGTGACARTCAAACTATTCTTTTAAATGACATTTCATTTAGAAACCCTATTCACTGYTGCCTCAGACCATATTTCAAAATACTCAGAAAAATCCTCTACATTTTCTTACCTCAAATTCAAATCCAATATGATCGATTGGGATGGTGTATTTTCTAGCATAGTTCTGTGAAACACCTGTCAAAAAAGACTGAGTGAAGTAGAATCCTGATATCCAGAAGACTGTGGGTGGTCCATAGATGACCCAATCCTGATTATGGGAGAAAAAACAAACATAAGAAAAAACATATTTGTGGGCTTCACATTGTAAATTCACTACCAAAGGGATGTCTTTCCAGATGTACTTGAACAACACCATGAGTCCTCAGACTTGTTTGGAACCTTTGGATGCTACCGTTAGATAAATATTATTCAGAAGCAGCAACAAATCACAGAAGTCAGTTGTTTACAATGGTAATGAAAATAATCGCTCATTCTGTAACAAGCAGAGCTCAGTGCTACTGAAAAAAATTGAAAAAGTAAATATATTTTGAGAAGTCCAGATACTAGCCAGGAAAGAAGAAAAAAAAAAGGAATTTGGGCACTTTTATCAAAATACATTTACTGTCTTGTAAATACTAATCTATTATGAAAAAGGACCAGATTTTCCTACATACTACCTTCACGCAGCACTGTGAGGGCAGTCTGCCACTACAGCCAGTATATACAGCTCCTCCTGGAGGAAATAATGAAGATGCCAGCTAAGGAGATCTTGGGCCAATATCTTTGGATGTATAGCAAAAAGGCAGTAGGAGAAACAAGCAAGGGCAGAATGTCCCCATAATATTCTGAGCCATCAGGAACCAAAATAAATTAGAGAAGCCCACATGATACTCTAATCCAGCAAATGGGAAACTCTTCTGCTTAAAAGAATTTTYCAGACACTCTTTTTCACCTCTCTCCTCCCAAGACTTACTGTATGACGTTCCAATACATTTATCTCAGTACCTCAGTTGTTTAAAGTACATCTGAAATTTTAAGTAATTTTAAAAGTACAGTAAGAATGTGTGGAATACTTACTGGAAAGGTGAGTAAAGAATTAAATAGCCTGTTCAAGAAGCTGTGATACCACTTTTTATTGAACTTGGAAGAGATTTACAGGCACATATATAAAAGTCTAGCAGTGCCTGTTACATACTATAGGATTGTTCCTAAAGCATTCTTACTCCTGATTCGGACTACTTTGAGCAGGGAAGTYATTAAGACATTGATGCAAAGTAAATCTGCATCTTCTAGAAATAGAAATACGGGATCTACCAAATGCTGCACTGTATTCGGGCCAAAGTACATGCTCCTGACTCACCCTGCTATGCAGTTGCAGAGTTAATTCCAGTGCTATTAATTCTGTGTATATTTGGTCATGAATGTGTGCAAACAGTTCACAATCTGGAGCTGTACAAGTACTACTGAATGAGGACAGTACTGATACACATTTTAGCCATTTAGCTTTCAGCTACTCATCCCATAGACTTGTCAGGCTCAGTTTAGCGTACCTGGAAGAAGACCAAACGAGAGAGGAGATCAGATACGTAGCTTCCCAGCGGCTTCAGTGATGGATAGGATTTGGCAGCCCACATTGGCGGTACTTTTCCCATTAACATGCTATTGAAAACATCTTCAAGTTCAGATGACATTAACACCTGGCCTTTGATGGCTCTGCCTAAATTGACAAGGCTGCTCCGAACAACTTCTGTAAGCCTGCAGATCAAAAAAAAAAAAAAAAAAAAAAAAAAAAAAAAAAAAAAAAGAAAAAAGTAACTGCATTATTTACTTCCTATTTCTTCCTATCTGGCAAAAGACCTCTGAGTCTGACGTGAATGAAGACTTATTAAAGCTGGAGAATGCCTTGTTAGAAATTCCTTATCCTGCCTGAAGTTATCAAAATTATTATTTATCTAGGGAAAAAAACAAAGAAAGAAAAAAAACACAAAAGTCAAAAGATGTTGAGATTTCTTCTTTTAGATAAGGGAAATAAATGACAAAAGCTTTAAGATTCAGGCACAGGCACTACCTAACATTTTATTTTGTGAATACTGGGAACCGGATGACTGAAAAAGGAATAAAGTGCCTCATCTCAACAAAACAAAGTCAAATCTGATTTATGCTAACACTGCCAGAATATAGGTACCATTTCTACATTCAGATAGTCAGCTGCAGCTTTTAAAAAGGAACATTCAAAGCAGAATCTATTGGGTTAAGAAGAATTTATTGTAAAAGGCTTACAGTTGTTTATAAAGCTTGTGAGCTGCTAGCACAAGCATATTTCAGTATTAGTAATGTTACRCAAAACACTGAGTCACACCTGTTGAATCGGATCAATTCTTGCCTAAGCACTGTATTCATGGACTCCTCATAAAGTACTGGGTATTTCTTCATAACCTCTTCAACATTAAAGTCACTTGGTAATTTGGATAGGATGTCCYGTGCCAAATCTTCAACAGTTTCCTGAAATCACAAGTTTGTATTGAATGAGCTTTTTTTCCCCCTACTTTTTATTAAATCAATTCATCAAAACTACAGGTTTCATATTTTTACTATGTAACTACAAAAATATTTTAGTTCATTTTCCTAGACAAATAAAGCTTACATGATCATACTCTCTTTGTACATCAACTTGTCTGTCTGTGCGTGTGCCTGCTTTTCTTCCCAATAATTCAGAAACTGTTAGTAACTTCAGTGTAATTTGCAAAGGAGTTTTGACAACTTTTGAAGAAACAGGCAGCAGAGCAAACAAGCACAATCCTACTATTGCCACAATGAAGGAAAAGCCAAGGTGTGCAGCATGGGGGAATGACAGGAAGACCACAGGAATAACCCAGCCATGGGAGAAGCTTTACTCACTAGTCAACCTCAYAGGAAATGAGGCTTCATTGATTCCACTATTCAACAATCTACTTGTATACAAAACGTAGGAAGTCAAATCCTTAGGGGCTTGGAAGATCATCTGTGTGTGTCTCAATAGGGCATGGATTTGACCTGAGTGACTTGAGGAACTGCCAGGATAGGATAAGGAAAGAAATTCTCAGCATCTCCACTGTCAGGTCTCACAGAGGTATAGATAACGGGGAGGACTGGGGTCCAAGTGACTCCATTCTGCACACTGCCCCTTTTCTTTGAGCCATACAAATTACTCAAGCACAATTACAAGTTTGGGGCTGTAGAAATTGAAGCGGCAAAAATTGCATCTCAACAACTGAACATTCAAGGAATAATAATATAGAGTGGAAGTGCTGTTATAGCCCAGACTTCCCTAGGAAGGAAGCCTTCAGTCATGTAATGAGAGGTGTTAGATTCCTCTGAAACCTAAGGCATGACAGGAAAGAGCATCTTTCCAGAGTGCACGTTGATCTTTCTTCACCAATTACCTGAGGAGACTTGCCACCTCCCCCTGCTTCTCTAGGCAAAGTCAGGAGCACTCCACTAAAAAGCTGATTAGTCTCTTGGTTATCCTTGGTAATGTCTGCATTTTCATGAAGCCCAAACACTTCAGGGTGTGTTGTAATTGGTAAGCCTCGTAGGAATTCAATATAAGACTGTAAAAGAAACATTTAGGTACCAAAGTCATGCAATGATATATTCATAAATGATCAATAAATACAATCTGTCTTTGGCAGAATATTCCCATTCATAATCAAACACAAAATCCCAGTCAAATCACCCATAAATTGCTTTGCCCTGCCCACAGAGATAAATATACAAGTTTTGAATGATTCAAAGACTTGCTGAGGATTTGTCCTTACCGCCCTCAGGCAAGTAGCAAGCTCACCTAATTTCCTATGTTGACTAATAAACCCTGCTACATTTCATATGCTGCTGCTGAAATCCAGTGTCAGCAAACAGTTTCAAAAAGCTGAAAGAGCTACATCTAGACAAGCCAGGAAACATACATTTTTATAAGTATACAATGAACACAACATGCACATACTTCCAGATTCCAAACACAAAAGAGCCCAGCATTTGGAAAGACTGTACTGCCTCATCCGTTCTGTACAGAAAGCAAGAGAAGGGAATGTTCATAACAAATATGCAAGGAGCACTGGTAGGAGTTCCTGGAAAGGTTAGGATGCTGAGTGTATCAGCCCTACAACCCTACAACTGCAGGTTATACTAATGGGTGGGATTTAAGCACATTTGTTATATCCAAGCAGCTGGCAAAAGGGAAAAAGAGGAAAGAAACTGAGGCCAGTGAATCTGTGCACTCATGTATATACCTGTCATTCTACCTCCTCACTCTGATCACTTCTATCGTAACAGAAGTGGTTGCAAGGGGACACAGAATTCCCCTGCAAAGTCCTGAGCTCTGACTCRTATCAGCTCTTTCAGAATTGTATTGGAAACCTGCACAGGGATGGGTCTCTGCACTGACAAACACTGGAATATCAGAAGATCCCTACATCTGCATTCATGTGTGTTGTTCCAGATCTGTATTCTATACATTAATGATACATTCTGGTATGGCTTTGTGACCTTATGGGGCTTTTTTTTGTTTTGTTTTCTGTTTGTTGTACTCAGAGTCTCAGAGCGCACAGATAGGCTTTTTCTAAATGACTTTGGGAGAACTTGTATCCATTATCTCCTCACCTCGTATGGACCGTGTGGTGGTATGTAGTAGTCATCTCCAGGTGCAAGCATATATTTGTCCTGCTCTATATCCTTGTTATAGACTATGGAAAGAAGGGACAGGAGAAGACGCCTGTCTTTATCATCTGTTACTCTCCCACCATAGTTACATTCTCCTGGGAAAGGACACAAAATCAGGATGAAAAATTGAAAGTCAATGAACATATAGAAAGTGTTTAGCATTACTGAATAACTCCAGTAAGCTGAATACCTGAAGGTCCAGATCTTCAAAAGTTTTTAGGCACTATACTTCCACTGATTCAACAGAAATTAGATTTGTGTGTTTTGATAGTGAAAGGTATAAGAAACATACCGAGCTGGTCTGGGAAACTGCTTTTCATGTCACCGTGAAAAATGTCACTTTCCAAATGGCAGCTTGTTTGCTTTAAATTCTCTTAGTAAGAACTTTTTAAGCCAGTCAACTTTCAAAATTTGCACAGTGCTATATAGCTGCTCTTCCTCTCGTCCCTTTCATGTAAACTCAAAACTCATTATATATGTATGCAATAGAAAAGAAAGGAATGCAAATATGCAGAACCACTGTGCAGAAGGGTTTGGAGAGTTCTAAGTAATGGGCAAGCAATGAGGGGAGATATGTCACTTGACTAAGAGGAAATAAATAGCACTGACATGAAGTGAAGGAAACAGCTACAAATTCAGTTCATTATTTTTTTCTCCTTAATCTTGACCCCCCCCAAATTATTTTTATAAAGCTAAACATAATATTTGATATATTAAAAATTGAGAATCATCTTTTTAAGCGTGAGAAAGAAGGTGCCAATAACTAGCCATCCTTCTGAAGAATGAGAACTAAACAGCCACAGTAATCAAGAAACATCTTACTAGTTATTTACACAGGCYAACACCTATTGCTTTAACCTGACGAGGATTATCACATCCTCCAGCAAACCACCAGTGCTTACTCTGTCAGGATCTGACATATTGATCAGCTAAGGTGAAACAAAGGCCACTGATGTTTTGATTTGACAAATGCGAAACAAAGACCAGGAGGTTTGCTGGACCATTAGTAACTCTCGCAGGTAAGTGAAGAGAGCAATCAGATCTGAGGGCTTGGGATCCAACTTGTCTGGGTGTGAAAGACCAAGAAAGTAAACCTGAATGGAATCCACTACATCTGCTCATCAGTATGTATCAGTTTACCCCTGTATCAGTTGAAAGTGCATAGCAAGTCAACACGTGTTAGCAAGTGCAACATCTGTACCTGTTAGATATGTCAGAGCTTCAAATGGGATTTCTTCATATTCATTCAGAAACATCTGGATYTGTCGCATACTGATTCTGAGGTCAGATTCATTGAACTCATATGGAATATTCCACCCTGTCCAATTCAGAAAAGATGTATCAGCAATGGTGCATTACACTGATAACCATGCTCAGGAAATGTTGATAGTATTAGACAACTTCTACAGAAAAGAAGATAACAGCTGCCAGACAACACCTAATGAAGCCATGGCATTTAGCTGGCTGTGTACTGCACAAGTGAGAAATACGAAATGTGCAAGCTTTACATTGTTACAAAAATACTTATAATTGCATATATTTCTATATTTTATGAAAAACATCAGAATTCTATACTGTTTTCTAAATATATCGTGGTCTTTTAAGAGTATTTATAAATTTAGTAAAAACTGAATCACAAATCTTACTTATCTTTTCATTGTTGTATTACAGTCAATACAATGCAACTACATAAATTTTAGTCTCACAGCACACAAACATATGCATTAGCTTTTCTAAAACAAAACTACACACACAAATAACAAACCATTGCTGAAGAAGATGCATCTTTAATGATGAAAATTTAAACAGAACTGCTTTTGATGAATGAATTACTATAGTTGGTGAGAACCACAATAATATACTAATACTAATCGATTAACTTACAATTTAATGTAAATAGATTATGATATATTTACTTGGGAAATTGCACTTTCTAGTCCTCACCTAGATTAATATTTTAAGTAGCTTTGCTTGAGTAAGAATCCATGCAGTTTGTAGCTTTTAAAAACTTTATTCTGTTCTGTGGAATACAGACTTTACTTTCATTTTGCTGTATTCTTGTAATGACAATACTACCTTTTCACAGAGAGGGTGTAAAAATGCATATTAAAACTCCTAATCCATTTAAGACAATGTGCAAATCATCTAAGCCTTACCCAATGGTCCAAAGTGCCTCCTTTCCTGCACCAGAGCATGGAAAAAGCAAAGGCCAAAAAGCATTTTTTGCCACATTTCTGGCTTTTGGCAACTGCTAAAGAACACAGGGTCAGAGATGGGGTCATTAAGATACGATCGAAGGAGGTTTGCTCTAACCCCTTTTGGAGGTTCGTTTGTCATTTTAATGCCATTCTGGAGGATACTAACAGGAAACTTTTCTGATGGATAACTGGTTAACCACAATCTGAAAAGAATAAAAAAGCACATCATCATCATCAAAAAACTATCAGTATTGACAAATCCTCAAGATCGATCTGCCGAAGACTGAGTTTTGTTACCTGTTTAACTGTAATGTTTGGATAACATCTAAGTTTGGTCTAAAATGCAGGCATACAGTAGATGATGTTGGACAAATAGAAAAGATGGTGTCATGATTCGGTATCTTTATTTTTTATTGCACGTTAAACAACATAAATGTTACTCTTAGTTGTTCATACAGAAGATGTACTTTTTTTTTAATTAGTATCTCCAGCAAACAATAAATACTCATTAAAAAGATCAAAACATGAAAAATCCTACCTGAACTTATCATTGGTATTCTCAGGCACTATAACTTCCTCACAGATTTTTTCCAGAGTGGGCATCCAGCTGGTTGCAAGATGGCAGTTTTGTAACACTACCCAGGTTCCATCAGTAATTGCCTGATAAATCATATTTGCTGCTATTGGGCCCTGGCCCTGTCCAAGTGAAATAGTTTGAATGCTTGTGCCTCCCATGCCAAGATCATCAGCAAATTTTAACAAACCTGCGATGGCAAGTTTCACACATGTGAAGAAAGACACAGAAGTCAATATATATTTTACTCAAATACTAAAAACAACAATCCAGAAATGGTATCTAATGTGGTATCAGTCACTGTGTTCCTTAGGCATTTGCTAAAATTTAGATGTATAAAGCAAAACAGAAAGAGATACTAGCCAGGTTAAGTGCCTGTCCTCTCCTTCAGTCCTGACTGCTCATTCCCAGCCTGCACTACAGCTCTCCACTCTCTCTATTTTCCTGGTACAATTGTTTACGGGGTGAGCTGTAAACTGGAACTTTAGATCTGAATTAAAAACAAACCTTCAGCTTTGCCATCAAAGCCAGCACCTCCTGGAAATACATTTTTACAGTGTGGTTCCATATTACAATTCTTCTGGCAGAAAAACAAGTTTAAAAATAACTTTCTTTCTTTTTTTTTAAGGACATTTAACAAAAGTGTTTTAAAGCATAGTCATACAGTCCATCACCATCAGCAACCAAGAGAGAGGAAACTTTCTGGAGGAGGGGCTGCAAAAACACTAAGGCAAGTCCCAAAAACCCATTGGCATAATTTGTTAAAAAAGTATGAATAAGAATCTGGCCTGGATATGAAAATCCGTTAGACCTCTGCAGAGCTGCTCAGAGATCTAGACATTTCATCACCAGCACCTCCACACACCCCCTCCAGCAATTTTACTGTCATTTCATACACATGGACTGATGCAACTGTTTGAAACAGAGGCTAATACCATCATTGTTGTATTGTACTATAAAAATCAAACAAAAGGACCTGTACTTGTAAGTTTAGTTTCACTCAGTGCCATTTAATCAGATTAAAAAAAAAAGATTTTTTTTTAATACCAGTCTCACCTGCCATAGGATCAGCACCTGGTGATAATACAAAAATCAAAGGGGCACAGCAATTGGAATCATTGTAACTTCCTCCCAAATCAAAAGTAGGTGGTTCAATGAATGTTCTTCCCATATTTTCTATGATGAACACCCGCACTGCTGGAACAATCTTGTCAGGTCTCAAACATCTGAGAATAACCATACGATCTAACCCCATTACTGTGTTCCACACATCTGGGAAAGCTTCTTCATGGGGTCTTACAGAGTCATATATTAGTTGCCACTCTGAAACATTCTCTCTTACGTGTTCCATTAGTCCCTGAAGGTTTGTCAGACAAGATGCACGTACTAGCTCAGCCCACGATTTGTCAGATAGCCATTCTGGAGCTGGATTGGGGTGAGGATTATCAAGAGCAACACCTCCTGTCAGAAGGAAACGCCAAACCTCATCATCTATTTGGTCTTTTCCCTTCATAATCCCTACTGTCAGGAGGAAGGAGAATAACAGTTTGTCTTTCTCGAACAGTGAACGACAGACATTATTATAGATGCTTATTGTGAAATGCTCAATTATATTTTTTATTCTCTCTTCCAGATCGTCACTCTTTTTGCTATTAGCAATAGATTGAACATATAAGTTAATGAACCAAATCAACGAATACTGATACATAGGTTCAATGTTTGCCAGATCAGAAATGCAGAAGAAGACAATAGCTGAATGAACAGCAACTGGTTTATACCCCATTCGAGTAGAATCTATTTGCATTTCAGTTACAGAAGCAATTTCTTGCTTTTCAGAGATTTCTTCAGATAACTCTTTGGATGAAGACAAAATATTAATTGCTGTTTCATCTTCTAAGATGTTTCCTTCTGACTTTGAAAGGACCTCCAGGATTTTATCTTCTATTTCCTTTAATTGTTTCTTGTTGGCTGCACTTTCTATAATCAGTTTATTTTTCTTTTCTTCAAGCTCAGGCTTTTCCTTTGCAGCTACAATTCCAAGAAGTTGATCCTGAAGACCCAGAGGTGTAATTGTGAAGTTGAGTAGACAAACTTTTACAGCCACTTCAGGAAGATAATGAGGATTTCTTAAACGGGTTGTTATGTAAAACCTGAAATCTCTTGAATATTCAATTATATTTTCTCCTAATCTCATGTATTCTACTCCTTGTTGTTTGAATGTTAGCTTTAATAAAATGGGTTCTAAGAAAGCATCTAGTTCTTCACCAATATTTTCTAGCAAGACGGGTGTTCCAAGCTGAATAGCATTTTCCAAAGTCCTCACATAATTTGTGTCAGATAATTTGATAACTGACAGCCTGTTATTTTTCTCCATATTTTTTACCCACTTGTTAGCTTGCCTTTGAGGATCTATCATTAAAGCCCATCTTCTTGAGTTCGAAACAATTAAGCCATTGTCGATGGAAAAAGAATCAATTGGCAATCCAGCAATTTGCCATGCACGAATTTTGACTGGATCCCCAAGGGTATTACTTAAGCTAAAATCACTGGAGCACGGTATGTTCTTCTCATTGCACAGGACTTGCCACTGCTTTTGACATTCTAGGCGATAATCTACACTGAAGGCTCCCAAATAAGCAACTGTTCCTGAAGATAACAATACATCTCCTGTAAGGTCTACATATCGGATTCCTAACAATCGTGCAGCTTCTGTCCACCTGTCTTTCTCTCCACCAAGACCACTAATTAGCTGTTCAGCTCTCACAAGCTTTTCTGAACAGATTTCTATACTATTTTCTAGTTCTCTCTTCCGATCATTCATGCTTTCCAACTCATCATTCAAAGCTTGAAGGTGATCAACTACCTCCTTAAGTTCTGCTCGTTTTGTTTTTAGCTTCTGCATTTGAATGTCCAATAATCCTTCTGCATCTCTCAAACGCTCACGCTTTGGGGCAACCACTTTTGCAACACGATCATACACCTCCATGGCTCGCACCCACTTGCATAGTCCTTCACAGGCAGATGATACATTTTTAATGACAGCTGGCTGAAAATCTGGATGACTAATAAACCTCTCTCTAATTCTCTTCATTATAGCAGGAGGAATATTATCCTTGTCATATGTCTTTAAGCTCTCAAGGAATTTCAGATCTCCAAGGATTTTTCTAGAAGGTCCCCAGTAGTCTTCCAACATTTTACCTATATTGCACATAATGTTAAAATCAAACTTAAATTATGAATGTTCAAACCAAAAAAAATACTTGAAACATAATATGAAGAATTAATATCAGTGATTTTGCAACAGAATTTTGCTATACAATCACTGTTAAAGAGTTTAAGAAATTCCTTACCTTCAGAAATTCAGACAGGAACATTAGCACCATTAATCTATGTCACACTGGAAACTAGTACATATATGTATTAATTACATATTAATTCTAAAAATCAGTCAAAAGCAAAATAAAGAAAACATTTCTATACACTCATTCTTAGTTGAGCTTATTATATAAATCACTAACTGTAAAGGAGTTTCTTGCTAATCTATGTCGGACAGTTTTGGATGAAAGATACGATTACAGAAGTCCTACTTCAATAATTAAGAGTTAAAATGCAGGGGAGTAAGGTAGAAGGAAAGTGGAAGAAACAAATCCCTTTCCTTCCCTACATCATAAATCCTGTGCAATTTTATAATACTACCACAACCAGCACAGAAAGAGATGATTGGAGTAATTATCTATGGCTGAGGACAGACAGAAATCTGTCTCCCAACATATGAGACGGTGTTTGGTAACAGGGATTAGAATGCAAAATACAGGTGAATGGTGCACAGCAAATCTCAAGCTCCTGGAGTTTCTCCAGGTAATGCAAATCAAAACAGCTAAAAGTAAGCTGRAGAAGTGACTTTTTGCTAACTAGGAACATATTACAAAGTTTATRTTACTGTGCCAAGCAAGTGTAATATGTTACAGTTGCAAAATAAGCTCTTAGCTGTACAATGTTATTACAAGTCATTGCTAGCAAAAATTCACTTTTGGTGCATGTGGCTGCAGCCACACCAGAAGCACTTCGCTGTACAACACAGCAGTACCCCAAGAATTCCTAGGGCAAGGATAACACAAATACCCATCATTACCACTGCCACTTGGATCAGGCTTTCTCTCTGGTTTCATTCCCTTCATGACACAGATACTCTCCATGACAAGCTTAACAGGACCCGGTGGGTTCTGCATGGATTTCACAAGAGAGATGTCTGAAGGATTCAAGGTATCAAGAGCTGCAAGCGCTGCCTCCAAAGCTGGCATGGCCTCAGCAAGGTCTCCTTCACATTCATCCTGTAAAGACATTGTGCACAAACCTGTAACCCTTCATACAATACCAGACCCACAAGCTGACTACTCCACTCTGAGAAATTCCCACAYAGCATCAGTGAAGATTCTGCGCTTGTAAGTACCCAGTAAAAAGACTCTTCACAACATTGGGCTTCTTCCACAGACAACTACTTTCACAATCTGTTTGATACTTAGAGGAAGGGCTTGTAGAGAAATGTAGTAACTTCCATTAGGTGAACTGATAGCTGAGAAAGTCAGACAACTTATCAAATTCAAAGTCCCTTCTGATCTGACAAGGAGCAATAAAATGCATATTAGACACAATTACTCCTAGTTAAATCTTACAGTGCTAAATACAAAGAAAACATGCATCAAGTAGTTTAAATCCTTTATCATGCACATGTTGCTATTAGAGCAGAATGCAACAATTATGCCAGATCTCAGCAATAACATATCACCGGCATTCCCAACTAGCCACAAAAAACACTGAAGAATCCTGCAGCTTCTGGCAGGAAACTTTGTGCTATAAACATCTGTCTGTGGTCCTATCTCTAAAGTTATATCTAATAGGGCTCAATGCAATGCTATGCCAAGTTACCTCACCTAAGTCTGAATCAGTGTCTCAGGGCCTGGAAACAGTATCATCTAACTACTCAGCATAATCAGATCTGCTGAGAAGGAGAATATATTAGTACAGAAACAGCTGCTATATAGCCACCAAAATTTACCTTGTTTACATTAGGAACATCTCTTGCAACTTCGATACTTTAGGAGCTTGGATCAGCCCATTAACACATCCTCACAACTCCCATTTATTTGGAAAGAAGTTGGAACCCATTGCATTGCAGGCTTACGCCCTTGTAAACTACCTTAATAGCTTTAGCAACAGCTGCAGCTTCATTAGCCTCTTTTTCATCTGCAGACACCAGTTCCTTTTTTGCATCTACTGCAACTGTTTCCTTTTCAATCTGGATCATCATTTTCTCTGTTTCTGCAGAAGTTCGTATCAGTTCAGGCTGAAGGGCAGTTAGTTCTTTCTGCATCTCTACAACCTGATCAACATAACAGAAATCAAGAAAAAATACTTGTAAGCAATTGTATACACTTTTCCTTGATGTCTTAGGAAGATCAGAAGATGCTATATTAACACAATCTAAAAAGGGACATTTGATCTACAATAATTATCAAAATAATGCTCTAGTCTATTTTTACTAAGAGCTGTTTTACATAAGGAAATAGAATTTTAAAACACTGATTCATTATATTTTTTCTCACAGTGAATTTTAGTTTATGGAACCTAAAATAATTCTTTCTTATGCAGGTGGATAACAAATCCAGAAGAAACTAGGAAGGGAGCATAGAGCTAGTGACAGCAACAGCTTCAAACAGGATGTTCCTCATCAGGCAAGTGTCTGGCAGCCCCTTTACTTTGTCTGTTGGAGGGAACCCCTGGATCATCTGGGTTGAGAAAGGAGAGGTTTCACAGGGGATCTGATCAGTTGCCTACTGGTAATTTGCACAGGAATTAATTTTCATTATCTTCTTACAATCTTCACCTTCTCCCCTATTTTGAAAAGGGTAATAGGTACTAGGATGCTGAGCCATGGATTCTCTATATAAGGATTTGAGAAAACAACTAAATTTGTTTTTTTCCTTGTACTTTTGGTAAGTTCCATCAATTTCTTTTAGCTTTCTATTAAATGCTATGATCCAAAGTTACACACCACTTTTTTTCCTTTTCTTTTTTCTTTCTTTCTTTTTTTTTTTTCTTTTTTTTTCTTTTTTTTAATGCCTAATTTTTCCTGGTGGTCTTCTGAAGAAAATTGCTAATAGGATGATGAATATAGTGAAGAGGGAATAAAACTTATATTTAATTAGATTAATTAGCAAATACAGATGCGCTGTACTAAAGTATTTATATGCCATGCATTCAGTGTTTTCAGCTGAAACTTACTTGTGAAGATGCAAAGTCAAGTTTCTGAAGTCCCATAAGATAACGGTTTCTCATCATGTCAACTTCTTGCCTTTTGCTATGCAGCAGAGTCTTAAAGGTGAGAATCAATTCTAGATAAGAAGTTGGTGTTACATAGTTGTGTCTTCGCAAGGTACTGTAATAGCTGATGGAAAGCTCTCTCACACTTTCTTGGAAATACTTGCACATTGACACAACCCTAGAGAAAATTTATCCATATTATTAYGTAAATACAGTCTGTCATGAGGAAACTGCTCTAAGTCTGTGAAACTATATGAGTCTTAGTAAAGGCAGAATTGTTTTTTCCTCATTACAAAAATATTTTGGACAAAATCCTCCTTGCATGGAGTGGCCTGATTTTCAGAAACATCAGATATATATATAGCTAGGTATCTTTGACTCCCACTGAAGCCAAAGAGTTGGCTTAGCTTGGCCCATTTACGAGGACAGTTTGCCCATTTATAAGGATAGTTCACTGATTATGCATGTTTGGTAAAGGGGAGGTAACCCTCTGCTTCATACATTTCTTGAGATAAACTCATACCCTTTTCTAATGTCATCTTCGAGTTCAACATCCTCTAAAAACTTGTCAGCAACCATTTCCAAAGCATCCRTAGGCCAGGTTTGGAACCAATCAATGGTGCAGCAGTTTATCAGTGAAGGGAACATTCGTAACCGATTCCTGAATGCATTTCCAATAGGGCTCATTGCTAGAAAAAAAAATCTAATCATTACCTAAGTTTGCTTGCAGTTAGGAAGCAACAAAAATTACCCTAAGAAATAATACACTATACAGACCTAAGACAATATGCAAATTTTTCTTCACCCTTTCAATAAAGAAATTGTACATAGCAAGGGGAGTGGCTTCAATTTTCCTGTTCTCTGTCCTTGCTGCACCTTGCATTTTCTCTACAATTTCAGCTTTCTCATCAGCTGCAAAGATATTAGGCACATCACCGGTATTTAAAAGCATATTGATATCTTCTACAAATGCTTCATCCTTTATTTGATTATCACAGAACAAAAAGGACACATTCTTGTTAGCAACACCAGCTTTCAGCAGGACTCGTTTAATATCCTCTTTCCATTCATTTATTCCATAGGATTTTGTAATTTCAATTTGAAAGAGCTCAAAGGTATTCATGTAGGTGGCCAGCTTGGTAGCACTTTGTCGGCCACTCCCACCAATTCCCACCAATAACAGATGCCCATTGTCCTGCTTTAGTACCCTGCATATCCTTGAGATATGCTCAATAGCAAATTTGAACATGACCAATGACATCGGTGCTTTGCTGACATTGTTGTACTCCTCAAGGTAGTATTCCATCACGGTTGTCAGTTGCTTTAAGTTCGTGATTTCATCATACACTTTTACGTTACTGTCTGGCTTCAAATAGTCTCCAAAGAACAGGCTGCGAATATTATCATCAGAGATCTTGCCAGTAGGTGAGAGATGACTCAGTACCTACAGAAAAGACAAGAATCAACAGATAATTCAGACTACTATAGAATTATTTTCCTTAAAGTAATAACCATCCTTATCCACCTAGAATACTGTGGGAAGCACTCTTTTATAGCTATTCTGGTTATTATCTTTTTTTTACCACCTAAATGGGGTAATAGACTGTAGGCTGACATGCAAGTTTCCACCTGTGCATATCTCACAGAGTGATTTTGCTGTCAAATATAGGACAAGTTCCCAAAAGGATTCTCACAAATCACCCACTACTCCCATAGGCTCTTTCAAATCCTAAGTTAAGCAAGAGCACAGATAAATATTGGTAAGGCACTTATTCCAGATAGTCCCCTGTATCTACACAGAATCCTTTTGAAGTCATGAGTCATTCTTATATGGAGTAATTTGTACTAACTTGCCTAAGAATATGTATAATACCTAATACAAATAGAAGCCGATCTAAACTTTGTAGATGCATTGCTGGAAATCATTCAAAATGTGTCCAATACTAATACAGTCTCAAATACTAACACAGTCTCAAATGTCCAAATATTTCTGAAAATGTGTCAGTCTCATTCTTGGGCCCAGCACATTACCCTAAAATACCTTATCGATGCTCTGCTTGAAGCTATTTGATGTTGTCTCTTTTACCATCTGAAAGAACACCTTTCTGTCCTCCTGATCAACTAAGCGATCATAGAAAACTCGGTAAACCTCATGAATCCAAAGTCTGATCAGCTTATCTCCATCCTGCAAATGTAAGCACAAAAAAAATAGGTAAATATAGCTAAGATAGAATTTGTTTGAAAGTAGAAGGATGGAAATGTCCATTCGGACCCAGACATATCTTTTGCTAAACTCAGCGGGAACCTTCCAGCTTCAAGCCATTCAGCACATGGCTCAGCATCTGCTAACCTAACTGGCTTCCTCACCTAATAACCATCTTATCTTTCCTGCTAACACAATCTGAGACTCTTATGCCAACTCATTTTTCTCTACTGTATCAATCTCCTCCCAGCATAAACAATAAATCTTTCTATGGGATGGCTCATGGGCTGTAATCCTAGCCTTGCTCTAACTCGGTTGCTGGCTAAGATGCCTGCTGAATAGCCTGTAGCTATTTAGTTCTGTTTCTGCAACAGCAACATTCCCCCTGATAGAAGTAAATCTTTTAATACTTCTCTAAACTGCCATTTTAGTGTAAATGGATGAAAAAAATAGAAGGATAAAAGTCATACACATCTGTCAGTATTTATTTCTGGTTTGTGATGACAGCTAGAAGCATTTCTGGGCTACATTATTCAGTCTTCTTCACTGATTCCCACTTGTGAAAGAGAGAAAATAAATCTTTTCTCACATTTTTTTTCTTTTATATATTTATTTTTCAAATACAAGAGATGGGACTGTCTAACTTGATATACAACCCTTAACAGGTGGACCTTGGACTTCAGGTCTGACTGTAATACATATAAACAACATTAATGTAAATGACAGCTGTCTACTTCAGTCATAGAGACAAAAAGCACATAGCAAGGTATTCAAGAGCTAGCCTGATTTTTATAATGTAAATATATTGAAAACATAATTCACATATTTTATGAGGTGTTTGTTTACTAATATTATACCAATAACTTAATTTGTCCATTGCTCTTTCTTTCAGGAATATAATAAAAAAGGAGCTTACTTGCAAGTGAGTGTGTGGACAGAGCAACACTCCTTTAATAACTCGGGAAAAATCCCGTAGATTAAAGACATAATGGGATTTGGAAGGAGTTGGGAGAAAATTCTCAACTGCCATTTTATAAATTGCCATTGTAGCATGGACCATCGTCTTGCTTAGCCTTAAAAGGGAAAAAGAGATAGAATTATGAGATCTGAAGATAAATTACAGGAGAAAATACGACAAAGGTGTTACTAGAAATGCATCGTATTACCTGAGAAACACAGACTCAAAGCCTTTGCTAAAGTGCCAGTCAGCAATTGCAGTAAAAATCTTGGCTAATATGTCATCATCAAAAGAACATATAGATATAATATTCAAGTGGCGTGTGAAGCGTCCTATAATACACAGAAAAAAATGCATAAAGATCTAGGAACATCCAGGCTTTTTTGCACCTTACAGCTAGCATTTGCCTAGGATTGGTTCTCATAAGAGTGCGACTCAAACAACATTTGAATCAGGCTTCAGCTCCAGGATTCTGATACTGRCAAATTTCTGCACCAGCAGTGACACAAAAGGAATATAAACTCATTCACATATTTTGTGTCAGTACTTCTCTTAGAAGAACTTCTGTTTTTAATATAGAAGACGTGAACCTCCACTACGTTAAGGTGGTTACCTCACAAATTTAAATTTCAGTTCACATTAGCCCAGTTGGTTATAATATGGCACAGTAAAACTTCACAAAACCACCTTGTTCTCAGTTTCAATTTAAAAAATCCAGTCTATACAGTAGCAAATTTTACAACTTTAGCTGTATCAGAATAGTTATTGTGATAAAGCCTCCTCAAAGCACTGTTAGAGTGTTTATATAAAGCAAAATAAGTTATACTACCGTAAAGTGCCTTATAACAGTATAGTTCTTAATGCATTAGGCCTTTTATTGACATAACTTTTGCATTAAAAGGTATCACCTCCCTTATGCTGATACGACAGGAATGAAGGACTTGCAAGGATCAAGCTACCTCTGCAGTAAGTACAGACAGCCCAGCTTAGCAGCAGGAGATACAGTTTCAGATGAGAATTGACATGACAGCCAAACAGACCTAGCAAGAAAATGTATTCTCATCCCTTCCCAAAGGATAGAAAATGGAAAAAGTGTCCAATTTTTCAAAGGTTAGTATTATTTTCATCATTTGTTTCTAAGGTTGATTAAACTCACCCTAAAGAAAGGTACAGATTTAAACTTGAACACATAGACTTCTTCTGTTTGGAATGACCCAGATAGTGAATGTATCTGTAGATTTACAAGTGACGGATAAAGGCAGACTTTGTCATCAGCAAAATCAAACCTACCTCTTAACTTCAGTAAGTTAGATAACAACTCGCCATCATGGTATATTTTTCTGTTATGCTTACATATGCTTTGTACTATACTTTACAGATTTCCTACCTGTAATATCATTCCTGCCTCCCCCAGGTGGGCCCATGGCTGAAACAAGCAGGACATCTATGATATTAATCTTGGATGTATCTTTCTTGTCATACCAGTGACCATGATCAATCCACTGTCTGAGAAGTTCAATAGGTGGCTGGGCTCCATACACTTCCTTTGCAGGCATGTTTAGGTCATCTACACAGGACAGAGGTATTGAGGAAAAAACCCTTAGTGCTCAGGAATCATATCTTATAAATCTATGACGAAAAAACAACTTAGATAGGGGTAGAAAAAAGTTATTTCTTGTTATATTTTCTTCCCATTAAAATAACCAGAATCAAATGACATTATACTTCACAGGTAAAGTTACAGGTGATGTTTTAACTTAATTTGGCTGGTATTTTTTTGTTTTATTCTTATTTCAGATCACACTGCAAAACATTTAAAATGAGTCAATGAACAATAATATTCTGAAGACAAATGTCGCTTAATCAAATAGAAACGTTTCAGCAGGGGGCAGTGCTAATCCTTCTCTGGGTGCCCTAAAAAACCAAAAAGCACTGAGGCATAAATTACCAGTCTCTGTGAATCGCTTCCTTTGCCCAAAACCAGAATTTAAATTATATAAAAACATGAAAAAAACCTGTCTTACCCACAAATAATATAGCTTTTTTTCCCACAGGAGGCCCAAATAATCCTTTTCGTCTTCTGTCCAGTTTAGACATAATAATATCCTGGGTTTGGGTAGCAGAGGTTCTTGCAGAGAAGTTGATGAAGCTTGGGATGTATTTCTCCTTTGGAAGTTGTAGCAGAAAATTATTTGTGATAGCTGATTTTCCAGTGCCAGTGGGACCCACAAAAAGCAAAGGGACATTATGCTCCACATAAGTTTTAAGAAAAAACATTTGTCGGGCAGTTTCCATTGTTGGAATGATTAGATCAGATACCTGTTACACATGTAAGTAAACCAGCACATGAAAATCAAACATCCAATATGATAATCAACACGATTATTTACAAGCAACTAACTAAAGCAAGCCTGTAAAACAAATCCGAAATTCATTTCTCTGTGAAAATCTAGGTTACAACAAGGTTCTGATAGATACTACAGACGACGCTACTTTTTGTTCAATGATTATACGGTAGCTAGCAGAACAGGTATTTGTTTATATTATGGCTCATAGACACCATACAAAATCCACAAGGAAGAACTGCAGGGTTAACCATGGCTTAATTCTCTCTACTGAGCAGTGCTATAGAAAGTTCTTTCCCTTCCATATATCATTAGTAGGGCAGCTGTGCACTAAATATCAAGAAAAGATTTTAGACAACAGAATAAAATGTAATCTTACATCTCTCATGTACTTAACAGACAAAACCGTTGTACCTGCAATGGAACGAGAAGCTGAACAAACATTAATTATCTTGAAATGATATCTGCAGGATAGGTACCTACGGAGCTCTGCTGCACCTACCCTTTCCTTGAGTTCAAAGCTGCCACAAAATCSAAGTGCCTCCACTTGAAAAAGGAGGGGATTTGGGACTTTTCAGTATTGTTCTCCCTATCCCAAAGAAGTAATAACTACGTTTGCTTGGTTTATCTCATTATCTCATTTTATAATATCACAGTGTCAAACACAGAAGCCAAAAACAAAGATGCAGAGCCTGCACAGGTTAATCGAATGTTGTAGATAACCAGACTAATTCAATGGAATCGGAGCTAGCAAAGGTTGCTGATGTATACCTCTAAATCATTTTATCAAATAATTATTGTTTAAAATGAAAGATATCAATGTGAACCTTAGCCACGGGAGAGATAACTTGCTCTTCTTTAGTGATGTAATTAGTCCACATGTTCCACTGCCCACTGCCATGCTTGTAAAAATAGAAGTCAAAAACACTCCCTGTTAATTAGAAAAAAAAGAATAAGAAAATTCACTGATTAAAGAATAGAAATAAACTCTTTATCATTTTAGTGTGTGAAGTTCTGAAATTTTTCTTTTTCTTTTCATCCCTTATTTAGAAATAACTTCAATATGAGACATTTTGGCCCTTTAAACAGTCCACCCTCATGAGATAATGAAGGTCTTCCAGCACAAGAGAACTTCCCCCACCCACTGCTGTTATTATCAGGAAATCATTTTAGGGCTGACTGAGCTACGTTGTTTGAGTGCAGTCTGAGGCATATGCTACTCCTGGTTTGAACAGTGGGGAAAGGGCACTCCACTGTGCTGCCCACAGCTCGGCAAATAGCAGTTCTGCTGCAGAGTTAAAATCTGCCAGGCATCCCTTACAGTGCTGAGTCTTCTTATTGTTTTATAAAGAACCAAGCAAGCACAGTTATGAAGAAGCACCTTTTTCTGGGAAGATATTGTTTTTGGTGAGCTTCACACTTTTGGGGCGTGGGTTTCCATCATCCATTCCCATTAGCAAGTTGCGGTAAAATAAATCAAATTTTTTTCTGCTGTCTGCATCGATGGTCCCAGCAACTGTCCAGACCAAAGCAAAAAGAAAAAGCCCCTGTAGCCACAAGAAGATCTGTTGACTAGACATGCTTTCCTCCTCTTCTTCATCAGATTTCTTTATTTCATCTAAAACACATATTTTGAATTTTGGTTAAATGTCACAAGCATAAATAAGCATAAATCCCAATCCAAAATGCTTTTGGTAAAATTACTCTGAGACAAACCTAGAGCATTGTCTTCAGGGAAACAAAGCCAATCTACATAGAATGATGATTTCACCTTCACCACATGTGTAAAATACTGCCTTCAAATAAAAATAAATGAGAAGGAAAATTATTTACAAAGGATCCTATATTTTTTCTTCTGACATCAGCAAACTGCAAGCAAAACCTATGCAATACACTCACAAGATCATGTTCCACTTTGTAAGGACACTGATGTCCAAATGTGAAAGCTCTGTATGCTAGCCAAAGTGTTACTGTTAATGCTAATCAGTGAGAAAGGACTTGGGTCTTCTGATCCCAAGCAGTAAGGGAATTTCTTTGATATTTCCTTGCATCTGTTGACCTGCATTTTTTTATGAGACACATAAGGAAAAAATGAAATTTGAAATAAAAAGAATAATGCTTAGGGTACTTACCAAGAAGACAAGTATAGAGTTTCATCATGCTGTAAGTCAGATGAATAGAGGATGTCTGAACTATGACTTTGCAGTGAAGATGAATGAAGTCTAAACAGGGCTGGACTAGCCACATAAACATGTCATTGACCTGCCAGGAAAAAAGAAATAGTTTTAAAACAATTGAAAATTGCCATATATCCCACTGCCATAAATGCATCAAAAATTCTCCCGGAGTTGAGAGAGGGAAGATGAGGAAGGAAGATAGGAATGTCTCTATGTGAGACAAAAAGAAGCAATCATAAAGCCACATTCTCATTAACTTACAGCGAAAATAAGCAGCTTCTGCCATAGAGGGGATTTCAACAGGAATTTTGTTATCTACTTACTAATCCAAACAGCAGAGCACTGCTTCTGCCTAGGGAGACTGCTGCTCTGCTCAGGCAATGAGAAAATTATCCCAAAGGAAACAAACACAAAGGCTTCATCGTCCCTTAAAAAGGACTGGCTTCTACAGAGGGCCTACCATAGCTACTGTGCTGCAGCAGGCGTTCCAGAAAGCACTGACTGGTACCTGTGGGAGCTCCACAGCATGCAGGGCAGTAATGAGCAAGGCTGATGGTATCTGCTCCATGGACTCAAGCAGGAGAATAAGAGAGGTATCTTGACCCAGCCCCTTCCCAGGGACTGTTACTCAAGGAGAAGCACTAAAGAGTCAAGTTATTTGCTGGTTAAGAAATAATTATTTTGCTTTGATGAACTAAGAAGACTGCTTCAATAAAGAGCTCTTCTATTGTTCATACTTCTTTTGGATTTGGTCCCAGTTTCCTGCAAAAACTCAAAGGGGGTCTGTCAGATCACAGAAGTTGAAGCTTTTTCCAGCTATACCCCTTCTGTGGATTGATCTTTCTGATTCTTTTACTTTAAATGYCCAATAAATAAATAAGAAAGGAATTTTACTCTTGATAAGATTAAAAACTGATTCCCACTAACACATTCTTTTGTTCGTATCTACACTGAAGATATACTATAATACACAACTCAAAGTGTTCTCACTCATGCAAGCAATCCAGCTCACAAAGGATGATTTAGCAAAGATTATTGAGGTGAATAAGGCTTTTCAGATTAAGTTTTAATGAAAATAGTGCTATTATAAACATTTCTCAAGCTACACTCTAAATATCTCAAGCAGAAGGATGAGTTCAAAAAATTTCTTGTCTTTCAGTCTTTCCCCAATTTTCTTTCAAGTACCTGTGGCCTGCAGCAACACCTGACATACATTATCACAAAATAATTTACAACAGCCTCTAGGAGGTCTGGGACCTCCTAAATCATTAACGTACTTAAAAATTTTGATCCTAAATGGCTGCCTTCAAGTCAGCACTGCAAGCAAAGTGCGCACATCCCCTTAAGGTAAGTCCTCTAAGTGAGACCTTTGCCAAAAAATTAGGGTTCGCACCAGCTCTCGGTGTTCCTCCTGCAGGTTTGGAGGCAGTGTATTCATGTAGGAATCCTTCAGTGGCTTCCAGCCTAACTGCTGTGGGTCCATATAGATCATACCACACCTGGGAAAAACAAACAACTGTGGTACAGGAATAGCTGCTCAAGGTGGGATAGTTCAAGCTTGAGCGYTTTCACGTTACCTGCTGACAGTAGCCGGAGATGCCTCCTCTAAGTCTGCTGGCTCAAAGATTAAACTCATTTTTGAATTCATCTGAATTATTTCACCACTCATTAAGCACAGCTAGAAGGAAAACATCATGCAAACATGATTTAGTCATGTCACTGCTGATCATTCAGTGAAAGCAATGCTTGTCATAAAATCACTGAACATCCCACTTAGTGTCACTTCTCATTCACTCATTCATATTCTCATAGCATGTGATATTTTCTGACCTTGTCTCAACTTTTCCATCTGTTATTGTAATGGCTGGCAGAAACAGAGGGAATACTGCTAAACCTTTAGCAAAAGCAGTAATGACCTGCAGCTTTTTTAGTTAATTTACTCATTAAGTAATTTAAGTAACTTCAGTTTTCAGTTTCAGAACTGAATTTATGTATTTCATTTTCCTAAAAAGGTCAATAAACAAGTCACAGTAAATAACCTCACTTCAGTAAAGTAGGAGCAAGACAAGGCTTCTAAGAATAAATAATAGCCTAACAGCATCTACTAGACCACGTGATATAACTAGAGACAAAAAGCCATGCTTTCAAGCACGTAAAACTTTTCCTGAGGCTCACACCTCACCTTGTTTTATATCCCTAGACCATCACGGTCACAATACTGCTACTACTAAAATAAAGTCCACGTATCAAGTAACTGGCAAAAATTAGTCTACCTTTTTATTATCATCCAGCACAGTGTTCATGTTCTCTATCCAAACGGCATCCACTGGGCCATCAAATATAATCCACTTCCGATCATCTGTGGTAGAAGACGCTTGTTCCCTGAAGGCATTTGCAAGAACTCCATCTGTCCATTCATGGCTTACAGGATCAAAACTACCATACAACTGTCCCATAGAAATTGCTTTGGGATTAATAATTTTATATTCAACAGCAAATTCATCCATGGATTTTGCTGTGTAAGAAAACAAACGGGTTAGCTTGAGAAAGCTGATAGGTTAGTTTCATGCAACAAATGAGGTACAGAGTAAGAACATTCATTCCTGTGAGGATCACACTTTAGCTGCCTGGCAAAGGCAAAAAAGAATGGACATCTGGAAGCTAGACAGCAGTAAATCAGAACTTCTTTTACTTGTACAAGGAAAGTGCAAAGTGCTATGTGCAAAAGCACTTGAAAAAAAGGAAGAGCAGAGCAGAAGCGAGTTTATTCATTTATGAGATCTACCTACAATCTCCTCAGAGTAGATCTCTTGAGTGAAGTGACATTATCTTTATTTAGTAACTTTTCAGAAAGGTCCCACACTTAAAATGCTATTATTTGATGAGAATAAACATTAACAGTGGACCTAGTTTTGCAAAAGTATCATGCACGAATACAATGCTTAGCAAAATCCATAAAAGCATTAAATGTATTAGTATGCTTTCCTGTATTCATTTAAGACAAAAATAACTCAATTAATAGAAAATTTCCAGCAGAAAAAAGCAGAATATACCAGAATTAACCTGGGCATATCTCTGCAAAAAACATTCGTCATAGAATTAACTTCGTTTAAGGAGAAGTTTGTTACCTGCACACAAATCACCAAGGGCTCCAGCTAGCACTTTGTATGCACATGTCTTCCCACCCAAAGGATCTCCAACAATCATGAAACCATGGCGCACCAACATCATTTCATATATCTGTATCAGTGACAAGAGACTGGTTCTTTATCAGAGAACAGATTTAAGTATATTGTATATGAAACTACAGGTATCTTTCCTGCATTCAGATGCAGCAGAACAAAATATCAGCCAAGCACCTGCACTACATTAGGCCCGGCTGAAGTGTTGACTCAGATTAGAGGCAGTTACACTCCTATGACAATTCATGCTGCTGTAATTTAAGAAGTCCTTGCCTTCATTTGGCCTTTCTTTCTCCTTAGTAGAGATCATCCCTCAAATGTACTAGMGTTAATGTTCTGGAGGTGAGTGCACTCATCAGCCATTGCTGTTCGCAGCCCAATGTATAAGCATAAACTGAAATCAACGGTTATCAGTGAAGCTAACACACAAGGATATGAACTACAGTTCTGAGGATCTGATGTAAACCCAGTCCCACCAAGGTTGCTCTTGGACTACAGGGCTGGTAACTTCTTCAGTTTCACCTCCAGAAGTTGTCAGAACTCAATTCAAAGMCTTCAAATAGAAGATTTTATACTTTCCTCAACCTCAGTGGAACTTTTAAAAGTGGAACTTTTAAAAATTCTGTTCAACCTTACCCCAGAAAAAAGCACCAGTCAAACAACAAATATCTTTTCTCCTCCACTCAACCTGAATAAATTCATGCAAACCCCTAAGAAGATATTCTTTGTCCTACATTAAGGCTGATATTTTATGGTTTAGTTTAAATTCTTAGCCAGTTCATAATTCTCTGTTTAATTGAAAAGTAAAGCATGTTTTGTAAAGTAACATAGGCAAATTTAATTCTGTTGCAGGGGCTTCTCATGGTCCTGTCCCAGCCTACGCATTTCTGCCCTTTCCATTACACTGGCACTAGGCTGTGTTACTCATAAGGATGAAAAGTTAATCATTCTTTAAAGGTCACCAACACTAGCACAGAGGAAGCAAGAGAACACACTGAGGACAAGCGAGGGTGAGAAATGCCATCCCTTTCAAGACTTCTCAAGAAGACTGTGAGCAGAACCAGGAACAGAGCCTGACCCAATCTGACGTGCTATTCATTAGGCTACTTGGCCTCATCTGTTAAGAGATTCAGTTTAATTTCTATCCTGAATTTCTACCCTGAGCCACTTTAAGATGCGGCTGCAGAGGTTAACTCCTTTACAGACTGGCTGAATTCAGAAATCACTGTGATCAAAGCAGACTTTTACTCCAYGATTTTTTCTCAGTAAAGATAGGCTGTTTGTAATGTCCTATTAATTGCTCATTTAAACTATTAAATTATTCATTCATTCATGACAAAAACAGTAAATAAAGAATGTTTCTTAATCATCTGTTCACAATTTTTTTTCTCCCCAGAAGCAAGCACATGGAAACAAACCTGAATAATTTTCCCAATGAACCATGGAACTGGCTGAAGATCCATCTTTTTTATATTTTCATTTAATGCTTGGACAAACAGGTCATAGTCTGGTGTAGGAAGAACCACTCCAGGAAACAGGTCTGATATAATACCCTGTTAAGGAAAGATGGACTAGAATACTATTTAAACACAGATTACAAAAAAGGAAGAACTCCCAAAGCATAAAAATCTAAAAGGAAAACAACACTCATATAGGTCATAGGAGCAGAAGATGAAATGTCTTCGGAAGGACTAAATTAACTTYCAGGCACAAACTGTAGCCATGAAAGTGGATCTTTGCTGAGAAAGAATTCAACTGCTGTGCTTTTAAATGACTTGCGTTTATCCTCCACCAGCAAGGGTAAATGTATTCTGTAYTGCATGAGAGAGAAATCAGTCCCTGTATTTTTCATATATATCCYGATACTATAAAAGGAAGCCTAACTTTCTGCAATTTTGCCCCAAAACATATTATGGAAAAGAGTGAGAAAGTGGCTGGAGGAATTTAAATGATTAAATAGAAAGGTATGTGCTCTGCTTTTTTCAGAGCAGTGACTCTGCATGTGCTTGTACCCTARCACTTAGGTCTTTAAATTAGTATTGATTGCTCTGCACCTTAATATATTCATTACTTTCTACAAAAGCAGCAGAGAAGCAGAAACTTCACTGCTTTCAATCTGACTTCAAATTTCTAATTGATATAATTTAAGTTGTCCACATCTCTCTTGCAGCACAAAGCTAGAATGTGAATTGCAAGGAATGGTTTCCACTGATGAAATAGAAATTACATTTTAGCAAAATATTGTATATAACATTTTACAGACTAACTTAAAAGTAAACTAAAAGTTTGTTTTTCAAAACAAYACTAACTAAACCAAAGAATATCCTYGGCTAGATCAGTGGAGTGAAGCAACTGTACAATAATAAGGTAGCATTTGAATCAAATTGTTCTAAATGAAGATAACAACCTGCTTCTGCAGGTTCGTATAAGAATATTCAAAAGAATCCTTGGTGAAAAGCCACATATCTCATCATCACAGAACTTGAATACACYCACTTGATACCTTACCTGAAACAAYGGCACATCCTGTGCCAAGAATTTGGCCAAGTTAACATCCAGCAAAGCCCGAAGTAACAACACACTTTCATTTTCACTTGGGTACTTCAGTTTTAAGTTTCCTGCTGCTGTTAGGACAGATTTGACAGCACGCATTCCATAATCATAGTGATGTTGAGATGATAGTTGCTCTGAGCACAAACGGTAAGTGGCAACAATTTTCTGGGCAAGACTGYGGGTATTAAAAAATCACATGTAGAATGAAAATATCTCACCAAGCAAAGAAAATACTGAAGAAACYGTATGCACAATGTCAGTGGAGTGACTATCAGGTGTATCAGTTAATAATAYGGCCCAAAATGCCTGGGAGGTAAAACTATAGATTGTGATGTGTCAGAGAATCTGTGCACAATTTAGTTCTGTTTGATATTACAATACCCCAATGGTTCAGTGTAGAGGTACATATCTGTCAATATGAAGTGGTAAATGAGGACTGATGATAAAGCAGGARATTAAAAAGTATTTTCTGAAGAAACAGAAGAGAGAAAGCTTCCTGGAATCATATATCTCAAACGTACATAGTCATGCATGCCTTGCACAGGAATGAGAGGCATTTCAGACTCAATCAACATGGAAAATTCAGTGTGTCTTACCTCCGAGAATCCAAAAATCCCATTGAATAAAGTGAAATTTCTCCAATCAAAGCATAATCTGGAACCATCATAGCAACTGTTCGGAACAATGCCTRTAACAAAACAGTAAGAGATAAGCTTAGACTATGGAATAACTCGTGCTTGTTTTGTGAGTATATCAGTTCTCCWTAAATTCATGAAGTTCTATACTCCGTACTCCATTTCATGACTTTAGGAATCATCTGAAATCAATAGAACGGCATTATAATTATTACCAGAACTGTGACCTCATTGAGAGGTCTGCACTAAGCACTGTGGGTATGCCTTTAAAAAGATGCATAATCCTAAAGAACTGTTAATAGACAAAAAGGGAATTATTATTCATTCCACATTTATAGTGGATAAACTACCACACAGACTGCTTAAATGACTTGATTAAGGTCATGCGAAAAAATCAATAAATAAACTGGGAAAGAAAAGTAGCACTATATCAGTCTTTTTGCAGYGTATCAGCAACTTGTATAGAGATAATGGATTTAAATTGGGATTTGAATCTCCAAGCCATTGTAAAGAAGGAGAATYCCTATTTAAAGAAAGAGGAGTTAAAGCTGTAAACTGGTAAGTTTACAAATAAACAGTAAGATAAGACTGAGWCTTTCTCTCCTTGCATTCTGTACAATCCTAAACATATTATTAAAGYTTAACTACTAGCATAGTAGAATACACTTGAATGGGTTATATCATCRTATTACTCAATTGCTTTCTTTCTATTCTTACTACAATAGACCAGAAGTTGCAAATTCTGTCCAATTTCTACAGGAAATCAGGACTGCAGATTTACCTTCAGATTATCAGGCAGCTCTGCCCGTCCAGCATACCCAGGATTCATAGTGATGAACACAGCACAAGTTGGATTGAGAGAGATCTCTGTGCCTTCAAAGATGAATGTTTTGAGTTTGCGAATAATAGCTTGCTGTATACTAAGTATTTGTTGTGCAACTACAGATAATACTTCAACCTAATAAAAACAGAACAGATCAGAAAACATAAGACACTTGGAGATAATACAAAAAATTTCTATTTATATACTTTGATGGTTGTATATTGAATTCTTCCAAGTGAAAAATCATCCTATGTAAGATYCAGTCTGATAACTTAGTCTAAATATTAGGTGTCCATTGAAGCAGTCCTCTGAAAGTTAGTGCCCCCACTGCCTATTCAACCAAGACACAGAGGTCTATAGAGACTTCCGAAAGCCTTCAGAGGGAAAAAAAAAAAAAAAACATCTGCCTGAACGTAGACATTTAAGCTAGGTGGACAGGAACTCTCCCCTGGAGGCTTCAGTTAAAAAGTTACCTCAATTCTGTTGAACTCATCAAAGCAGGACCATGCACCAGATTGTGCCAGCCCCTTGAAGAACTTGCCCATTGCCTTGTAATCGAGACCATCCGAGCAATTAAAGACCACACACTACAACAAAAACACACAGAGAACATCTCTCAGAATTAACACAAAATTCATAGCATAAAAATTCTTAGAATCTAAAATGGGACGTAATTATTACTGTTAATTTTGAATGATAGTGATAGTACAGACATAGTCCTAAATGTAAGCTTCCTGTTAACTATGTCTGTGAATAGAGAATAGGTRAAGAACAGTGGTGCTTTCTTATGAATAGCAATTCAAGAAATATCCACAYCTCCAAACACAAACAACCCTAAGAAAAAATGTCTGTATTTCGGTACCTGCTTAGCTAGCGCTTTTGCTAGATCTTTTGTTGTTTCTGTTTTGCCAGTCCCAGCAGGTCCTTCTGGAGCACCRCCAAGATTTAGTTTCAAGGCACCCATTAATGTCCTACAAAAACAATAATATATGCATTAGAAGTGCAGAGTCTCTAATGGTGAATTGTTTTTGAAGCGATGGACCAGTATGAGCCTACATATGTTCCACTGGTAATGAGTTACTTGCCTCCTAATGACTTCACATCTTGCCCTATTAAACCAGCGTTTTCTCTTAACTGATTCCCAGATGTGCAARCTCACATTTATCTGCTTAGCCTACAAGGTACCTCAAGAATTCTCAATACATGCATTCATCATCCATATCTTCAATTGCTCAAACAAATGCAGTACCATAGGAAAGATGGCAGAATTTACAAAATATGCTTCCATCAAGTGGCTCTTCATGACAAGAACTTGAAGCTGGCTTTCTAAATGAAGTCAATTTTCAGAAAGGCCTGAGAAAGTATACGAGTTGCTCCCATAAACCTGAGAATCTTGCTCTCTGAGTGACCATCATACTAAAAACACACTCCCCATTAAAGAGTGGAGACATGTAACAATTTCCTGAATCTACAAAAGCCTTATTTAAGGGCTTCGGCCCAGAAAGTKGTTGTTAAGTTCTGTTGAACGGAGTCTGCTTGCTCACTGCTCGCACTGCAGCTTCATCTGGCAAAGGTGAACCCATAGCCTTAGCTTAGCTCTAGTTAACACCAATGACCATAACGCCCCGTTTGCACCTAAGCCACCGGCTCATGGCTCCTTTGACTTCATTGTGAATGCTAGTGTACAGCAGAAGAGGAAGCCTTTGCCAGCACAGGAAATGAAAGCACATCACCACAAGCTGTATGTGATGTGATGGTGAGTTCACAGTTGCTTAGCCCCGAAGCAAAACAACATATATTTGCCTAAAATTACCTAGTGAGATGACCTGTGCCTCCAAGGCACACTAGAAGTGAAATATCAAATCTCCTTAAGGGATGAAGTGGAACTGGAAACTAACTGCAGTCAACATCTGTGAACAGCTCTATAATTACCTCCCTTATTTTACAGTCAGGCTCAMCCTATCTGTATGTCTTATTTCAAATATATTATGAAAGCTACTATACAGTTCTTCACAGTTCCATTATCGTGAGCTGTTAGGCTTTTTTAGAAGTGCATTCTTGGATACAACAGACTATAACTCTATTAGCATAGGAATCTGTATATTGTAACTATTTATACCATATTTGGGCAAAGATATATAAGACTTGCCTCCAAAACTTACAGGAAGATTTTAGGTGCTGAGGTTCCTGCTATTATTAACCGTAACAATTGAAATTAAACATAGGTCAATCAAAAAAATGAAAACATTATTCATAGACAACATGGCTTTACCTATAACATCGATCTGTCAGTGGAGTTATAACCAGGCGTAGAGAATTGCCCAGATACTCGTATCCATATTTGGCTTCTGTTGTAATCATTCGCACCATTACATCCCTATCTTCCCAGTAATATCTCAGCTGAGAAATCCACTGGAAGTCATTAAGATCTGTGATTTTGTCTTCAGCCAGTTTTGCAACCACATCWCGAGCTGCAGAAAAAGAGATAGCTTATTAAAAGATCCAAACTCATCTACCACTCTAAATGTTAGTTTACTCAAAACAATGTTTAAGTAAAAAAGTTACTTATAAMTAAATATAAGTGAATCAACATTTAGAGCAGTAGGCTGGCTTTCATTTCAGAAAGAAAKATGCATCTGTTTTGTTTAGGGAATCATCTTAATTTGATCTATAGTGCTTGTTCTAAGTAGATGAGAGAGAACTGTGCAGGGTTGAGAAATCTCCATCAGCCTAAAAAAGCCCTGCAATCACTTTGTAAAGGATGCTTAAAGCTAGTAGCTGAAGGAGCCTACATGGAATAYTTGCTTCCCACTACTACATGAAAGAAGAAAAAAAGAAAAAAAAAAGAAAAAAGCTTCAGTTAAATAGTTAAATGCTTGATAGGGTACAAAGTCCCATCTCTTATGATCAAGTTCTACCYTGACAAACAGGCCGGGAAAAGCCAAAGAAGTGACAAATTCTGTTTAGGACATAGAGCAAGATTCTCAACTGCTACACAGTAGCATAGTTGACCACTAAATGATGTTTAAATACTGTTAAAATCTCATTTTCCCTTCCTCTTTTCTTTRTATGTTGGAACAACCCAGGAGACAAGTTTAGTCTTATTAAACATTAAACTGAGCTGAAGAGAGTTTCAGTGAAGACTGCAAGCACTCGAAGAAAAGTTCTGCTCCAGTACACAAATCATARTATTATGTAGTAAAATAAAAAGTGAAATAATTTTTATTTCAGCGTCCTTGGATGATCTAGCAACATAAGAAAATATTTTAGGGKGATATAATAACATTTTTAAGGCAGAGTTTTAGATTTCTGACTTTTGCTGAAATAACACATTTAGCAGTATAACATTTCCCAGCAGTTGAAATGCAGTTCTTTTCTGGAATTTGGTTTGAATATTCCCAGACTTAACCCCACCCCCCC